>NW_003020061.1:157888-244380 GCF_000006335.3 Candida tropicalis MYA-3404 | reverse complement strand
TCATTTATGTCTTCGTCCTGACAAGGTGTGAAATGACGGGGGGGCACAAAAAATTGTTTGTCAGATTTATGTATATGAAATGAAATTTACCCTTCACATGGCTCTTGCCTTCTGCTCTAGCCATCTTCACATCGATTTGCAAAACTATTCGGCTACAAAGGAACGATTATGTAAGTTATGTGGCCAAGAATCATTGTTGAAGTATTATAAGTAATGACTATTCATCCTCTCATTTCTCCACGTTTTATACACACAATGTCAACTAGTAATTAGTATGATTACATGAAATAGGAATATGAAAAAAAAAAAAAACACAGTAATTGATTTTTTGGTAGCATGTCTATAATCATCTTTTCTTTTTTTGGTACTTTCAGCACTACCTTTTGGAAATAATAATACAATATTCTCGTAGATAATCCCAGATGAATGTTCGTAGTTTTAGGGATGACTTCTTGGCAATTGAAATTTGTATATTATAAGGATTGAACATGATGGTTTAGTAAATTGTTGTGAAAGACATGGGTACTATCTTTAATAAAGAAAATGTGATCACAAAATCAAATAATTTGACTTCACATTTGATTAATCAATAGTTGAAATAATACTAGAAAAAAATTAGCATGTCAATGATTTTATGTAGATTTAAAACTGGGATTAATAAATACTTGTAATTTTTAATTATTATTGATAAAAGTCATGAATATTAAGTAAATTAATATTTAATTTTAGACAAGATTACACAATTTTGCATTTGATGTTGTGAGGGGATAATCTATACCCTCAAAATTATCGACAATGTGAATCTTTGTAATATGGAAAATAAGGATATCATACAAAATTCTTAACATTGTTAAAATTTGGTATCTTTATTGACCCTGGTCATAAATATATTGACATTTGGATTGACAATTCTACTTCTGATTGCTTGAAAAGAAATTAATCCAATTAAGTTTGAATCAACAGTTAAATGCAATTTTTTTTAACGTAACGCAAAGTTAGATCTTTGGTATCAGAAGTCTATTTAATATTATATTTTATTTTTGGGTTAAAATATTGTTGCTCTCTATGCCACTAGTCAAATACGGAAGAGTTCATTGTCATAATACCATTCATTTATACCTAGTCTAACAATTACGAAAAGACTATCAGCCTTTTAATCAAAAAAATTTTTTGTAGTATACATTAAGTAAATCATATTATTTATATTCTGGTTGGTTTATTACATCGTTGTCATTGATTAAAATTAATAGAAACATTATTAAACTCGGTTATGATTAACATTCTTTAGATTACACGAAATTGTTGCTTACATTTGGTAGCCGTAATCTTTTCTTTTTTTTTTTTGTTTCTTGGTTTTTGCCGCTTACGTAATTAATGCAAGAGAATAATTGATGCTTGAATGGAGATAATTCATGAGCTAGATGATAGCAAAAATAAGAATAAAGAAAGAGAAAAAAAAAAGACAAGATTTAAAATGATTTGGTAAGTCATATTTTTAGGATATTTATATTATAATTCGGGTTTAATAGATTGACCAATTAGAATCTGTCAGTATTCATAAACTCTGCAAGAACTTCAAAGAATATTTTAATACTTCTTTGTCTCTTTCAATATACTACTGCTTCAATCACTTTTAGAAAGTTATCTTGTATTTTCCAATTCGCTCATGCTTAAAAGTGTAGAATCATAGTTTTGGAACGAAGGGTGAGACAATGCATGCTCTAATGTCCACTAATGTTCATCAAATCTTAAGCCATTGATTTGACACTTTTCATTACAAACGCGTGATATACAGTCACGAGCAAGTATTCTATTTTCATTCCCGGAAACAAATGCAGAACAACTATTATAACATGGCGAATTTATGCATGCTTTTAGTAAGCAATAATTAATGTACAAGTGACAACATCGAACATACTAATGGTTACATATTCCAAATTTTAGTTTTACTTTAAAATGATTGTTGCAAGTTTTATTGAGCGAAATGTCAATTCGTTGACAAGACAATAATTTTATACCTTGCTTAAAATCACTAACATTGATTTTTGTGTTTTATATCAATAGTAGAGTTGAAAAACCATGTTTTTAGACATGAACTAATATAAAAAGAACGCGTCAATTGTAATAAATTTTATTATTTTATATCTTTTCTGATTATCAAGCTTATAATTATGAATCCATCTAGTATTTGGTTTAATGCTGTTCAATTATGTTTACAAGGTGCATTCATCGCTCAGTTGGAATTTTATTCACAAGAGTTTGTTGCTTATTCGTCTAAAGGTAATTCAATGTTGCAAATTCCAATCGAATACAAACAAAATTATCACCAAGAGGGCACACATCACGGCTCCATGTTACTTGACTTTACTTCCATTGATGTGAAATCTGTCAATTGCAACAATCAAGACGCGTTCAATTCTGATCGTGTCATTCCGGATACAATTACTCGTAGTGGTATAGGAAGACCTTCTATTTCATTAACGAAGTATCATGATCAAAAGTATAATTTATCAGACGGGTATTTATGTGATACTACAGAAAATGAGACAACAACAGATTATGGTCCAACTCCAACTCCAACTCCAAATTATTAATAAGTAATGTGAAGCTATGCAACGGATATATGGAAATATACTCACTTTCAGTAATTGTGAAATACCTTAGAAGTCATTCTTCCTAATACATGTAGATCTATGCATATGTTGAATGTGGGTGCATTGTGTGAGATGTTTGAAAATAAAAATAAGAAATTTAATAGCATGATAGTTGGTTTCTTTTAGCTCGAATGAGAGAATTAAACTGATTATAGGATACATGGTAAGTAATTTTTCTAGTAGTATGACTATTTATATAATTCAACTATAAATAGTTGAAGTGTTTGCGTAAATTATTAAAATTGATTAATCCACATCATAAATTTGAGAAGTCGGTTAATGAGTTTTGGAATCCCTGCGGTAGGACTCTATAATAATTCGTAACTAATTTTCTTCCCGTATCTAGCATATGTATTTAAATTTTAATGTATAAATAAATTATCTAATGTCTTAATCAAATCTCTCTAATGTATTTCAAACAAATCTGTATTTATTTTTTCACTCCTTTAACAAATACAGGGATCAATCCACCAGTACCAATAGAAAATGCTCTGTGACCAAAAACCATTAATTGAGCTTTAATGGAATTTCCATGACTTGTAATATTTACAATTTCATCATTTGAATAATTATCAAAAAGTTGTTCAAGACCTTTATATTGTCTAAGTGCTTGTTCTCCTAATGTTTCTCTATAGTCTGGTGTCCAATAAATATCCTCTTCAACAAATTCAGATTCAACTTCAAATCCAAATGGTTCATAATCTTTGGCTATTTCATTTTTGGAACGACGTTGATTACAAGTTGCCACGCCAATTGTTTCTCTCCAATGTTCTTGTATTAATGGTTTTGCTTCATTTAAATCAACAATATCTTTCCATGTATTAATCAATGTAGTTACTGATCTTCTCATAGGAGACAGAAAAAATCTGGTTGGCATGATTAATTGTTTATTACGTTGATTGTTGTTCAAAAGTTCTTGTTTCCAAACTTTATTATTATCTTTTGCTTGTTCAACTCCCAACTCGGTTAATTCTGGATCAGGACCCCATGTAAGTCTACCATCAGTATTCATTCCTCTCCACTTAATAGGCCAAGCTTCTGGATCTTCAGCAAATTTCACATTATGATAACCTTGACCATGTCTAGCAAGAAACAATAATTTGTATTGAACATTGTCATCACTTGCTTGATTTAAATTATGTAAATGATCTATTATTTCATCCCAACTAGGTATTATTCCAAAATGACTCATTATTGTATCAAATACTGCTTCATCGGTTTCTTCAAGGGATTGTTTGAAAATTCCAGGGACTATAGAAAACTCCCAGTGTGTTGATTTGGTTGAAATATATTCATCGTATAATTCTTTATATTGAACTCTATCTGATTCTAAAACTATACCATCTTTAATATCGATGGCATTAGGTACACTTTTTGACATCTTTTGATTTGGAATAGTAGTTGAAAATACATATCAATTTCCATATTTTTTTTTTTCGTTTTTTTTTTTTTTTTTTTTTTTTTTTTTCTTTATTCCCAATATTTGGATCCCCCAAAATTTTGATCTTTAAATATGTAGTATTTTACCGAATTTCACTTTCACAATCCTTCCGGAGTTCATCCCCCACAAATATCTTGTAGCCACAGTTGATTTTGGTCTACGTAACTGAATTCTCTATAATATATGTCTATTATCTGTTATACTCTATTTAACTTTAACGGCTTTTACGAAAACTGGGATTGTGCCACCAGTACTAATAGCAAATTGTCTATGACCCAAAGCCACTAACTGAGCTCTAATGGCATTTGAATGACTTGTTATATTCACTATTTTATCATTTGTATGATTATTAAAGATTTCTTCAAATCCTTTATGTTGTCTCAATGCTAATTCGGCAACTGTTTCTCTATGATCTGGTGTCCAATAAATATCCTCCTCAGCGAAACCTGGTTCGATTACAAATCCTAAATCTTCATATCTTTTTGCAATTACTGACCTTGGAGATCTTTGATCACAAGTACTCATACCAATTGTTTCTCTCCATTGCTCTTGAATTAAAGGTTTGACTTCTTTCAAGTCAACGATATCTTTCCAAGTATTAAACAAAGTATCAATGGATCTGCTAAATGGGGACGAAAAGAATCTTGTTGGTTTAATCAAATCCTTATTGTTGTATTTATTATTAACAAGTTCTTGCTTCCATGTTTTGTTATTATCAAGAGCTTGTTCAATTCCTAATTCAGTCAATTGTGGATCTGGACCCCAAGTGCTAACTCCATCAGTGTATAAACGATTCCACTTTGCGTCCCATGCTACTGGATCTTCGTTATATTTCAAATTATGAACACCTTGACCATGTCTAGCCAAAATAAACAATTTATATTGAACTTCATCGGAATTGGAATTCTCATTCAAGCTATTCAAAGTTTCAACAACCTCATCCCAAGTTGGAATCACACCAAAATGACTTTTCACAGTGTCGAAAGTAGTTTCATCAGTTTGTGATGATGATTGTTTGAACATTCCAGGAACAACGGAAAATTCCCAATGAAATGGTTGCTCATCTATGTGTTTATTGTAAAGTTTTGCATATTCGGTTCTATCGGAATCTGAAACTCTACTTTCACGTATATCAGTTGGGTTTGGGATACTTTTTGACATGATTTATATTTGATGTATAGTTGTCTTGGTTTTTATTGTTTTTTCTTTTTCTTTTTCTTTGTCGATTGAAAAAAGTCATCGGAAAAACTTCCTCTTTATATAGTTTTTTTTGTTTCTTTTTTTTTTTTTTGGCGGTTGTACTGCAACACACCAGGTGAGACTGCAAAATGAACTTTGTGTCTCGTTGTTGCTTCAGATGATGCACTTGAAGACATCAGTTGGTGTTTCGATTGTTTTTAGAGATTGTTCTATATTTTCAACGATTTCCTAGAGTTCTATTGTATAGTATTAGTTTTAGAGATTAGATTCGAATATACTTACAATAACTGGAACACACTAAATCGTAGACGTTAGTAATCTATTTTAAGTTATATATTCATCACTTCTATTTATGCAACAAACAACCGTCGCACATGGGTCTAAGGAAGTATCAAATGACTCCTAATACCCATCAGTACGACACCGACAAAGTCTCCACACATCACGTGATTGTCACAGATATACAATCAATGCAGTACATACTAAATAATGGTAATTCACAAATGAAACAGGAATTACAGCACAACATTCCGTCAGTTTCATGGTTACTACGCAATATTTAATGGAAGTGAATGCGAAATTATATAGTTTTCTATTTACTTCTATAGGCTTAAATAAGAGAATAAAGAAAGTGAACAAAACTCATACTTTACTGCTATAAGCAGTGTAGTAACATACAGAGAAAGAGAAGATTCTATCAATACAACACACAACACCAAATGGATGAATATATAACTAATGAAGGAAGCACAAGTATTACATTTATTGCAATTGCAATCTATTGAACTGCTGCGCGTTGGCAACAAACAAACCCAGCTGCGTGACAACAACTACTCGTTCCGTGACTACTCCTCTACAATTAAAACAGGAATCAAAAACTGACCATCGTTACAATTCCAGATCCCTGCTTTTTTCATTATATTAATACATACAACAAGTATATCACTCAACTTTAACTCCTTTAACAAATACAGGTATCATCCCTCCAGTACCAACAGGAAATTGTCTATGACCAAGAACCACTAATTGTGCACGAATACTTCCAGAATGACTCGTAATACTAATAATTTCATCTTTGGGGAACTCATTAAAAATCTGTTCAAAACCTTTATATTGTCTAAGTGCCTGTTCTGCAACTGTTTCTCTAGAACTTGGTGTCCAGTAAATATCTTCTTCCGCAAATCCGGGTTCAAATTTAAACCCAAAAGGATCTTCATACTTCTTGGCTATTACTGATTTTGGAGATCTTTTATCACATGTGTTTACTCCGATAGTTTCTCTCCAGTTCTCTTGAATCAATGGTTCAATTTCTTTGAAATCGACGATATCTTTCCATGTGTTTATCAATGTATCAATTGATCTGCTAAATGGAGACAGAAAAAACTTTGTTGGTTTGATCAATTCTGTATTTTGGTGTTTATTATTAGCTAGTTCTTGTTTCCAAGCTTTGTTGTTTTCTTTAGCTTGTTCCACGCCTAATTCTGTTAGTTCGGGATCTGGACCCCAAGTAGTTTCACCATCTGTCAATAAATGCTTCCATTTTGTTTCCCATGCTAATGGATCTTCATCATGTTTGGAATTATGGTACCCTTGACCATGTCTTGCTAAGAAGAACAATTTATACTGAACTTCATCTGGGTTTGAATTTGCATTCAAACTGTTTAATTTTTCAACAACTTCGTCCCACGTTGGAATTACACCAAAATGGTCTTTAATAGTATCAAAAGTAGCTTCGTTGGTCTCTGGTAACGACTGCTTGAAAATCCCTGGAACAACCGAGAATTCCCAATGGAAAGGTTGCTTCGATATATATTCCTTGTAGAGTTTTTCATACTGGACTCTGTCTGAATCTAAGATAGTGCCGTCAATTAAATCAGCTGAATTGGGAATACTTTTAGACATGGTTTGGTTGACAAAAGAATACTTTTGGCAAATATCATAATTGATTCGGAGGTAATTCCCACCTTTTATACTTTTTTTTTTCTTCTTCTTTTAGTTGTTCGATTGCTGTGCAACAAGATCCCACGTTTTGTGAATATTCTAGAAGTTTTTCTCCTGGTAGTTAAAATCAACACGGATGTTGTATTAATATACGATGTCTAATCACGTTATCGGTCTATATTGATTCTAGTGCTACCTACAGAAAGTCTATTACTTAACTTTAACTGCTTTCACAAATACTGGAATCATACCACCGGTACCAATAGCAAAAGGTCTATGTCCCAATACCATTAATTGAGCTCTAATACTACCACTGTGACTTGTTATGCTAATAACTTCGTCTTTTGGATAATTGTCAAATATTTCTTGTAATCCTGCATTGTGTCTAATTGCTTCTTCAGCAACGGTTTCTCTATAATCTGGTTTCCAGTAAATATCTTCTTCTTCAAAGCCGGGTTCAATTTCAATTCCTAATGGTTCGTACTTACCAGCAATTGTAGTTCTATTGGATCTCATATCACAAGTATGCTCACCAATAGTTTCTCTCCAGTTTTCTTGAATCAATGGTTTGACTTCTTTCAAATCTACAATACCTTCCCAAGTGTTGATCAATGTATCCACTGATCTTCTAAAAGGTGATGAATAAAACCTAGTAGGAACAATCAATTTTGGATTTTCATTCTTATTATTGGTGATTTCCCCTTTCCAAGCAACATTATTATCTTTAGCTTGTTGAATACCTAACTCTGTCAATTCAGGATCTGGACCCCAAACGATTTTTCCATCAGTGTTCAAATGACTCCAATAACTATCCCATAATTCTGGGTTTTCAGTATGCTTGACATTATGGAAACCTTGACCGTGTCTTGCCAAAAAGAATAATTTATATTGAACATCATCATCGGTGTTGTCATTCAAGGTGTGTAATTGGTTGATCACTTCATCCCAAGTAGGAATGATCCCAAAGTGTTCTTTAATGGTATCAAACTTGGTTTCATCGGTATCTTCTAAAGATTGTTGGAAAATACCTGGAACAACGGAAAAGACCCAGTGTGATGATTTCTTGGAGTTGTATTCTTTCAATAAACTGTAATATTCGGCTCTGTTGGTTTCCGAGATTATGGAGTCCTTGACATCAGACTTATTAGGGATATTTTTAGACATTATGCTCGTGTTTAATAATAAGTTATTTAGATAATAAAAGAATAAAAAGAAGATATTTGAAAACATTTGTTTGAATCTCACCACTAGTTTAAATAACCACGTTTTGTGTATGAAAAATATTTTTCATGTTCAGTAGAAAATTTTGCATAAAGATTTTTTTTTTTCCGTTTAGGTTTCGTTATTGTATTGTTAACAGAAAGAATATCTACATAAATTGTCCACTTGATATGACTCATAGGTAGCAATTGTTCTCCGGTGACGTTGGTCCCAATAACACTCTACTGCCATGCCTTGATCCAATACTATTAATAGGCTCTATTAATGCTAATTGTGTAAATCACATAAAGGTTGTTTATGATTTGCAATAATGTGTGGTTGCCAGCCAGTCGGGTGACAATCGCGATTTATTCATACGTCATAGGTGTATGCAGGCAGACCAATCAAATTCAATTAATGAACAGCAATGCTCCGAAGAGATAAGAGAATCAACATTGTTGGACCATATATGGAACAATCCGTTACCATAATGTGTTCCTAATATACAATTAAGCCCTGTAAGAATCGAATGGTTGTCACCACTGACAATATTTAGGCAACACAAACACACCTCCAAATAAAATAAAAATAAATCATTTCTGCCCCACTGTTGAGAAATTTTTAGCGAGATTAAAGCAGTTACTGAGTCCTTGTCATTGTCCTTGTCATTGACATGATTATCTTTTCTTTGACAAGCGATAGTTTAGTTTAAGTAGAATTGACTGTAGGTAATGCATTCCCTATTCACGTGATTGATGGCAGAGGCGTTCACGCATTGAATTAGTTACCCACTCAACTAACAAAAAAAAAACTCTCAGTTTTTGTCAAATGTGAACGAAAAGAAGAAGAAGCAAGTTTTTTTCTTCTTTGCTGTCTGTCTCTCACTTTCTGGTTGTCTCTCACTTTCTGGTTGTCTCTGAATTTTTTGTTGCCGAATTTTTCTTTCATTCTTTTTTTTTTCTTTTCTTTTTGGCTAACAAAATTTTTCTTTTTTTTTTTCTGTTTTATTAATACAAGACAAGACAACCAATCCATTAATCAACCCTTTATCAATTCATTAATTTGTATTAACATTTTCTATTCTTTTCATTCAATTTCAATTTCAATTTTTTTTGGTTTTATTTTTGGTTAATTATTGTTCTTATTTACATTTGGTAAAATACAAACAAAAAAAAAGGTTAACAATTTCCATTCGTCATTATCTGGCATAATTACATTTTATCAACGACAACAACGAAAAAAAAAAGAGAGAGGAGGAAAAAAAAAAGTTCAACAACAACAACGAAACAATAACATCAATAAATAAATCATAGACAAAAATGGACAACTTTAATGATGACTTATACCCATTAGCTTTGTTAATGGATGAGTTGAAACACGACGATGTTTCTAATAGAGTAGACGCTATGCAAAAATTAGACACCATTGCCATTGCTTTGGGTCCAGAACGAACAAGGAAAGAATTATTACCATTCCTTAACGACGTTGCTCAAGACGACGAAGAAGAGGTTTTCACTGTATTGGCTAGCAAATTGGGTGATTTCATTCCATTAATTGGAGGACACGAATATAACGAACCATTGATTTCTATCTTGACTATATTGGCATCCATGGAAGAACCTTTGGTTAGAGATAGAGCCATTGAATCATTAAATAAAATCAGTTTGGAATTAACAAATGAGGAAATCAACGGGATTTTCTTAAACTTGATCCAAAACTTGAGTCAAGGTAATTGGTTCCTGAAAAAAATTGCCGCATGTGGCTTATATAAAGCAGTCATTATCAAAGTTGATGCTGCTACTAGACAAAACTTGTTAAAATTATATTTAAAATTGGTCACTGATGATTATCCAATGGTAAGAAGAGCTAGTGCTACTAACTTGCCTCATTTGATTGATTTGTTAACTGAATTCACTGAAAAGAGTCCAAATGATGCTAATAAAATCACCAATGAAGATTGGGAAATTATTTCCAAAATGTTTCAACATTTGATTACCGATGATCAAGATTCTGTTAAGTTCTTGAGTGTTGATGTCTTGATTTCCATTTTGGAATTTTTCCAAAAAATTAATGAATACAGTTTTAACTCTGATTTCTTATCCAGTGCATTGAAATTAATTAAGGATGAAAGTTGGAGAGTTAGATATACTGCTGCCGATAGATATAGTAAGATTGCCCGTAATTTTACACACAATGAACTGGATTTGTTTCAATTGATTGATCCATTTATTGCTTTGATGAAGGATCATGAAGGTGAAGTCAGAAAAGCTGTTGCCAAACAATTACCAGTCTTTTGTCAATTGTTGACTAAATTCCCACTGACAAAATCCACTATTTTAAACAAGATTGTACCAATTGTTAATGAATTGAGTCAGGATCCTCAAGAAAATGTCAGAGCTTCTTTGGCATCTACTATCACTGAACTTTCCCCAATATTGGAAAAACAAGCCACCATCGACAAATTGTTGCCTGTTTTCTTGATTATGTTGAAAGATGAATTCCCAGATGTAAGATTAAATATCATTTCTAACTTGTCTGTTGTTAATGAGACTATTGGTATTAACTTGTTGTCTACAAATTTATTACCAGCAATCACCGAATTGGCACAAGATGGTAAATGGAGAGTCAGATTAGCCATAATTGAATATATTCCTAAATTAGCTAACCAATTGGGTGAATCATTTTTCAACGAAGAACTATTATCATTATGTATGTCATGGTTATGGGATCCAGTTTTTGCTATTAGAGAAGCTGCTGTTAATAACTTGAAAGAATTGACCATTATATTTGGATCTGATTGGGCCCAAAGAGAAATTCTTGATCGATTGTTAAATCAAAGTGATAGAATTGATGAAGAAGATAAGATTGATTATTCTAATTTCATAATTAGAATCACCTGTTTATTTGCTATTACAAGTTTAATTCCAGTTATTGATTACAAAGTATTGGTTGATAAAGTTTTGCCATTCATTAATAGTTTAATCACTGACTCAGTACCAAATATCAGATTCAATGTGGCCAAATCTTATTTGACATTAGTTGAAGCTTTAACTAGTAAGAAGGTTGACTTGCCAATAAAAGAAGAAGAATTGAAGAAATTAATAAATTTAGAAATTTTATCGAATTTAGAAAAATTGGAAAATGATGATGATGTTGATGTTAGATTCTATTCAACAAAGAGTATTAAATGTATCAATGAGATTTTGGCTTAATGAATTAACAGCCATATTTATGTATGTCCCCACACCCCCTTCCCGTTCCACAACCTTACTGGCAAAGAATAAAACATCCACAAACAAACAAACTAACAAAAAAGATAAAGGAAAAGAGTTAGATTCAAACACACCCATGAAACACTCATGATCCTGTTTATATTTTTTTTTCTTAATATTTGTTCTTTGTTTCAATAAATAAATATATATATATTATTTACATTACCCTATACCTAAATAATATTTCCTACTTTGATTTCTCTTGTAATTTATCAAAATCAAAATCAAATGAACTTCCACAACCACAAGAACTTGAAGTATAAGGACTATCAACAATTTTAAATTGACTACCTATTAATTCTTTAGTATAATCAACTTTAGAATCTTGTAAAATCATTAAACTTGATTCATCTAAAATAACTTTCCCACCATTTCTTTCAAATATAAAAATTTCATCCAGTGGATTTAAATCTTTTGAAATATCAATTAATTTTAAATTATATTGAAATCCATGACATCCACCACTTTCAACTTTAATTAATAAACCTGAATTTTCATTATTATCATCTTTTTTAATTTGATTTAATTTATCACTTGCTCTTTCAGTTATACCTAATTGTAAATCTGTTTTACCTTGAATTAATCTAGTATATTTAAAATCATCTTTAAATTTCTCAACTTCTTCTTGTTGTTGTTGTTGTTGTTGTTGATTCTGATTTGATTTAAGTGAAGAAGGTGGAGGTGGAGAATTTGAAGGGAATGAAAATGATGAAGGTTTAAGAATTTTAGTAGTATTATATCTTATTGGTGTGATATTTATTATTGGATATGTTAAACCTTTAGGTATTATTCTTATATGTTTTATACTTTTTGATATCATTATCATTATTAATTGAATATATATATATATATATGTGTGGTTATAGATTGCTTAGTAAGTAATTATCATGAATTGTACAATTGGTTGAGAATTTTTTTTCTTCCGTTGCTTTCATATTTATTTTTTCGGCTCAGGTTTTCGGAGATGTCGTTGGATCAAAGGCGAAATGTCGCGTTTACGACATTGATGTTGCAAAAAGTTTAGAATTCGAAAATATATAATAATAAATGTATATGATAATGATTTCTCTTTTTTTTTTTTTTTTTTTACTTTTACTTTTACAAAACTTATATATAACCTAACTATATAAAAGGAGTGAATAATGATAATAATGACAAATAAAAAGAAGGAATAATAATTTTCAAATAATTAAATACTATGATTTGAAAATAAATCATCGTCCTTTCCTTTCTTTTTCTTTTTTAAAAAGAAAAAATTAACAAATGCGAAGATAAAATCTAGGTATATTTATCATCAGAAACTCTCCAGGATTCTAATAATTTCAAATGTTTCCAATTTTCTTTTGGACCTTCCATACCCCAAGATAAGTATCTAAAGTACCAGAAAGTATAACCAACAAAGAAATACAAGACGAAATAAATACCAGCATAAGTCAATTTTTGAGCTTGTGTAGCATTTGGTCTATTGAATCTTGAAGTAAAAGCATCAACTTCATAACAGAAAACAATCATGGCAAAATAAAGAGCTGGAACATAATGATGAACATATGTAACTCTTCCCATGATAACAAATGGCATGAAATGTAAACCCCATCCAAACATTGGATAGATACCTCCCATAAGGAATTTTCTTAATTTATTTGGTTGAGTAGTTGGGAAATCAACATATTGTCTTTGCCATCTAATCAAGTAGAAAAGAACAATAAATGCAAACAAAATAACACCAGCAGTTGAAGTCCAAGTAGTAGCTGGTGAACCAATCATGAAATATTTTGGTTTATCTGGGCTCCATCTACACATTCTAATACCAACATTCAAAGTTGGCCATTGCCAGAATGATGAAGCCAAATCATCTTGTTTATCATTATCTGGAAGTAAAGCATTGTTGGTAGCCATCATTGCCAAATTCAATTGAATGAAATCACGAATAAATCTAGTCTTTGGTAATTTGAAACTTTCTGGAGCTGGTGGTAATATAGCATTACGATGATCTTCAAGATTCCACCAAGTTCTCTTATCCTTTTTAAATGGATTCTTGTAACAAACAACTTCACCTTGTCTGAAACCCCATTGTGGTAAAGTAGAACCAGAAGTACCCAAATAACAATTCATAACTTCATTCTTCAATCTAAAAGAAGTAGTCAATGGATGCAATCTCATTTTATCTTCATCACCGGCTTGATCAACAATTTCAACAATCCAGTTATCCTTGGCATCACCAATGGTTAAATTACCATAACAAGCAACTTCAAGTTCACCTTTGGTAACTGGTGCTTGAACATCATGGGTGTGCAAGTTTCTACCAGATTGTGGGTGCATTAATCTAACGTGCATACCATCAATAATGTATTCAATGGCAGTATTGTTGTTTGATGGATCATATGGTGGTTGACCTCTTGGTCTTTGGAAAATCCAATTGTTGTTAGAATCCTTGTGACCATAGGTGGTAACTTGTTGTTGTTTAGAACCTTCTGGGTAAGTTTGAACATGGGAATGCAATAAACCACCAGACAAACCTTGATTTTTCAAAGTAACAAAAGAATGGTACATGGAAACTTCACGTGGACCACCACCAACACCAGAACCAACTAAATTAGCTTGGAAAAGAGAAGACATGTTGGCATCACCAGTACCTGATTTATACAACAAATCAAAATGGATCTTAAAAGAAAGCATAAAGATAGAAATTGGAACAACAATCAAAGCAATAATTCTGGCAAACCAATGGTTTAAATATTTACCCCAAGAAATGGATTTATCAGCCAATTTGTTCCAAAGATCAACAACGGTGTAAATACCAACCAAAGTAGTAACAAATAAACCAACCATTTTAACAGAACAAGTGCAACCAATGGAAACACCAGTCAACAAAAGCCATTTCCACCATTTTCTAGAAAATTCTTGTTGTTTATTGTTAAAATTGTTAAATCTGGAGAAACAAAACACGGTAGCAACAGTGAAAAACAACAACATAGAATCCAATAAAATAAACTTACCCAAAGTAACATAAGAAGATTCAACAGTAACCATCAAAGTAAATAACCAAGTAGTAGCAATAGAGAATCCAATTTCCTTCATGGTGAAATAAGCCAATGGAACACATAAAGCAGAGAAAGTAGCATTAAATAATCTCATTTTAGTATAATCAATATAATCTGGATATTTTTCACCACTTGGGAAATCCCAAGATCCATTATAACCAGCCAAATAACCAGATAAACCAACCAACATTTTACCTAATGGAGGATGAACATCATGATAAAATTCATGTCTTAAATAATATGATCCAAACTTACCAAAATGAGCTTCATCCCAAACAACATTGTTATTTACTGAAATACGATAAAATCTAACAAAAAATGATAATAAAGTGAATAATAGTGGAGCAACAATTGATTCTGCTTTTTTCAATGATTCAATGGTTTCTTTAGTTTCATCATATTGAGTTCTTTTAGTACTGTCCTTGTCATTGTCATCAGTATATTTTTCTTCAATTGAAGCAGTAGTTGAAGAAGAAGATTCTTCAACTTTTCTCTTCAAGGCTTCTGTTTCATTTGGTTCAACAGAAGTAGACATTATGTGATAATTAGGAAAAAAAAAAGAAGAAGAAGAAGGGGGTTGTCTAAATCAAAAGTCGAAAGAAAGAAAGAAAGAAAGAAAGAATTGAAATGTAAATTGGTGAAAATTTGTATTCTATTCTATTAAAAAAAAAAAAATTAAACGCAGTGTGAATTGAAAATATTCAATTTAATTTAATTGAAAATCTGTGCGTTGTTGTTTTGTAGTTTGTTGCTTGTTGTTTGTTGCTTGTTCTTCCCGTTGTTCTTCTCTCCCCCGTTGGCCTAAGAAAATTTTTAGGGAACACGTAATACAATCAAAAAAATTTTTAACTATGGGCGTGCGAACGTGTCCAATTTTCAATTCTCAATTTTCAATTTCGACACGCAATTTTTTTAATGCCACGAAGAAGAAGAACAAGAAGAATAAATCACAACACGCGTGTGTCGGTTTGTATTAACGTTGGAGAATAGAATTTAACGAATCTTCTACTACTACTATTAATACTATACACACATGACCATCACACACGTGACACGTTGGATTTAATAGATTCAAATAAATACCAAATTAATTCATAATCATTAACAAGTAATTTAAATTTACCATCATTAGATATATTAATCAAATTATTTATGAATTTTTCAATTATCAAATTATTAAATTTAATTTTGGTAGTGTTGTACAAAAATTCGCAGATATCGTTATATAATTTTGGATTATTTGATGATGTTTTCGGAGATAGTAGTAACAAATCAAGATCTTTTTTGGGTATATCAATGATAAAATTTCTTAATCTTGTAGATGGGATTGAATAAACTAATTGCAAATCGTTTAATTTTTCTATTTGATTCAGAAATTTATTGATTAAATCAGGGATAACGGAAGAAGCCAATGTTATGGGTTTAATAATTAATGGATAATCATTAATATCTTCTAATAATTCTAAAATATAATCATTTATCACTTGATAATTCATCCCACTCATTCTATTCAACACTAATGTGTTTGCTCTCTCATTAGTATTATCATCATCATCATTTTCCTTCTGGTTAGATACAAATAATAGAATTTGACGGGGTAACAATCGACTATTTTCTAATTTAATTATTAAATATTGTATCTTGTATCTTGATTCATTATTATTTATAGTATCATTAATTATAGTCAAATCAGGGATTATATCTCTAAATGATTCATATTGAATTATCAAACTATCATTATTCCTCAAATTTTGTTGATATCGTTGATATAAAAATTTAGCCAATTTAATTCTAAATTTCTCTAATTGTTTTCTTGTTAATTTAGATGATAATGAAAGTGATGAATTTGATTTGTAACTTTTGAATGTTTGATTTAGTAGTAATGATGGAATGATATCTTGTGATGACATTGTATAGCTCGTATAGCTCAAGAAAGAAAAACAAAAAAAAAGAAGTTGTTTGTTTATGTTTACTTTTTTTCAAGTTCGTGATTTGAAAAATTCATACGAGACTTTGAAATATTTTTCTTCTTTAAAAATCACAATATATTCAGAAACATATTTGATAATATATATAAACAATTCCAAAAAAAAGCCCAAAGACTAATTTTGCAGCTATTTAAAAATAAAACCTATATATGTTCATCCTAAATCTTTTTTAATTTTTTCTTACTTAAATTTTCTCAATTGTTAACAAGGTCTATTCAAAGCTTGTTGTTGAGTTAAGCAGAAACTTTAGCAACGTGTTGCAACAAGTCAACAACTCTGGTGGAGTAACCGTATTCGTTATCGTACCAGGAGATCAATTTGACGAAAGTTGGGGTCAACAAGATACCGGCTTTAGCATCAAAGACAGAGGAGTAAGAAGAAGTCAAGAAGTCGGAAGAGACAACGGCATCTTCAGTGTAACCTAAAACTCCCTTCAATGGACCTTCAGCAGCT
The DNA here is from genome assembly GCF_000006335.3 of Candida tropicalis MYA-3404. Taxonomy (NCBI): domain Eukaryota; kingdom Fungi; phylum Ascomycota; class Pichiomycetes; order Serinales; family Debaryomycetaceae; genus Candida; species Candida tropicalis. Next base: position 227,190 of record NW_003020061.1, on the reverse strand, counting down.
TTCTTGACAGCAGCACAAATTTCTTCGTAAGTAGCTTCTTTCTTCAAGTTAACAGTCAAATCAACAACGGAAACATCGGTGGTTGGAACTCTCAAAGACATACCAGTCAATTTACCGTTCAATTCTGGGATAACTTTACCGACGGCTTTAGCAGCACCAGTAGAAGATGGAATAATGTTACCAGAAGCAGTTCTACCACCTCTCCAGTCTTTGTGGGATGGACCGTCAACGGTCTTTTGGGTAGCAGTGATGGAGTGGACAGTGGTCATCAAACCGTCAGCAATACCGAAGGTATCGTTAATAACTTTAGCCAATGGAGCCAAACAGTTAGTGGTACAAGAAGCGTTGGAGATGATCTTCAAGTCTGGGGTGTATTTGTCTTCGTTAACACCAACAACGAACATTGGAGCATCAGCAGATGGAGCAGTGATGATAACTTTTTTGGCACCAGCATCAATGTGTTTTTGAGCACCTTCAATCTTGGTGAAAACACCAGTGGAGTCAATGACGTATTCAACATCGTTCTTACCCCATGGAATGTTAATTGGGTCTCTTTCTTGGAAGACGTGGATCTTGTGACCATCAATGATCAAAGCATCACCTTCAGCTTTAACTTCACCTTCGTAGGTTCTGTGGGTGGAGTCGTATTTGAACATGTAAGCAGCATATTCAGCACCAATGAATGGATCGTTGACAGCGACAATTTCAATGTCTTTTCTAGCCAAGGCAATTCTCATGACTAATCTACCGATTCTACCGAAACCGTTAATACCAACTTTAATAGCAGCCATTGTTAAAATTTAATTTGTAAGTGATTTGATTTAATTAATTGAGTTATAAAAAGTCAATTGATTGATGTAGAAAAGAAGAAAGAAAAGGAGAATAAAAAAAATGAAACAAGGGGGGGATTTAAGGGCTATTTTATAATTTGTCAGAAATTTTTTTGATTGTTGGAAAAAGGAAAAAAAATCATAGGGTGGTGTTGTGTGAGTGAGTGTGTTCCAGTAGTTAACAGACACACTAATTTTTTTTTTCTCATTTTGCATAATAGTGGTTTGTGTCGGGCACGCCTCGCCCGGGGCAGTATCATCCATTGTCTCACCTACTGATTGATTCAAATGAGTAAGGTGCCCGATTCACGCACGCAAGCAGGCTACTAAAAAAAAAAGAGAGAGAAAAAATTTTTGCAGAGCACACCACGAGCTTACACCAAACGTTGGATAGATCAACAAAAAAAAACACCTGATCCAACAGGTAAAGAAAAATATGTCACGTTCTGTAACCCATACCATCCGATTGCAAAATATTACGACCATTGAGAAAAACGTTTCCTGTAGAGGTTACAATTGCTGTAGAGATAATTGTTTAAAACGACTCAATTGATACAATTGGTCTTTATTTGACACATTTTTCAAAGTTATAATAAAATATATTCACCATCGGTAAACATCCATCCCTATATCTCTGACTCACCCCTCCCCCTTAGATGAAGATCAATTATTTTTTTTTTCTGTTGCTGCTACTGCTGCTGCTGTTGCTGCTGCTGGAGAAGGCTCCGTTTCTCCTGCAACTTTGAACTTTTAATTTTGTTTTTCTTCTCTGTCGGACTAATCTTTCTCGAATACTGCCAGGAATGACGTAGTAAACAAACAATTGGGGTCAATTACTCCGATTATTGGAGATATCCTGACGACTGGAGTAATTCGACTGATTTATTGATCTCTATTTTGTCCTCCATAACGACTAACCACTAAATTCTTCTTATTTACCGGTAGTGGTGTGAACCAAATGCAAAGTAACCATTATTTCGGTATCATCATACCACTCGCACACTATAACTTTTTGGTTTTGTCTTCTTTGCCACCAGCAATCTAATTTTTACTTCTAATTTTTTTTTTTTTGTCCCTCGCATTAATGAGAGCAAAAAAAAAAAGATCATTTCTGGAACATGGATCAGAGTGCACGACCCTCTCACCATAAGTTGATCTTCAACGCATTTGAAAGTGCGTGGCTCAAATTCCCGTGTACCGGATTCACGTGCCGCACATTTTGGCTTTTCCTCGGACAAATTGAGGAGTTAAAAAAAAAAATTCAAAGTTGCAACACGAGGTTAGGATTTCGAATTTCCCCGGGTTTTATTCCCATATGATCTACCTCCGAGTTTCATGATATCAGGTGTGTGTATAGATAAGTTCTTAAATGCCGGGGTTAAAATTCGACTAAGCTCCGAGAGATCAAGAAGGCTGCAAAAAGAAAAAAAAAATTGATGAACTAATCTTGATAATCTGCAGTAAGATGAAAATTTGCCATCAATGTTTTAAAAGGGTTGTTGGTGCTGGAACTAGGGAAAAGTATGGGGGATTGTTGGGTCGTTTAGAATAGAATCAGGTTTTTTATTTTTTGGCTGTTCGTTTAACTTGCTCTCACTCACTCTTTCACAGGCAATGTTTGGGGGTTTTAATTTTCGGTGATTTGCACACGTCCTTTGCCTCTCACTCCCACTTCGTCTTCGTCGATTATCCCCCCACAAAATTGAACGATCGCTATCTCCAGTTGCAATTCTCAAGATCAACATCACCTTTTTCTCCTTCTTAATTGATATATAGACATCACACTACACTATTTTACAAACACCACGATATGTCATACAGGTTAATTAAACTCAATTCAGGTCATACCATTCCATCAATTGGTTTGGGATGTTATGATATCCCAAGAAACAAAACATCATCAATTGTTTATGAAGCTTGTAAAATTGGTTATCGTCAATTCGATACTGCTGTTTTATATGGTAATGAAGAAGAAGTAATTGAAGGAATTAGTGAGTTTTTAAAAGATAATCCACAAATACCAAGATCAGAGTTTTTCTATACTACCAAATTATGGAACAATCAACTTGGTACAAGTAATACCAAGCAAGCAATTTCAACCATGTTGGAACAAATTGGTGATTTGAAATATATTGATTTATTATTGATTCATTCTCCATTACCTGGGAAAGAAAAAAGATTAGAAAGTTGGAATGTTATGCAAGATGCTGTTGAAAAAGGATTTATTAAAAATATTGGGGTTTCAAATTATGGTAAACATCATATTGAAGAATTATTAAATGATGATAATATTAAAATCAAACCGGCTGTAAATCAAATTGAGATTAGTCCTTGGTGTATGAGACAAGATTTGGCCACTTGGTGTTTAGATAAAGGTATTAATGTTGAAGCTTATGCTCCCTTGACTCATGGTATGAAATTACAATCTTTAGCAAATTCAAATAAAAATTTCCAAAAAATCATGGCTAAATATCATAAAACTCCAGCACAAATTTTAATTAAATGGAGTTTACAAAAAGGTTATATTCCATTACCTAAAACTAAAACTGAAAGTAGATTAAAAGAAAATTTACAAATTGATGGATTTGAATTGACTACTGAAGAAATTGAACTTATTGATCAACCTGAAGCTTATGAACCAACTGATTGGGAATGTACTGACGCTCCTTGATTCATTTGTAATAGTTTTCTTTGTTTTATTTTAGTCTACTCTTTTGATAAGGGATGATAGTTACTATTACCGAAATATACGAACTTATAATGATTACTAAATTCTGTTTGTCTTAGATTGCTGTATGATATTAGTTAATTCTTACCGTAGATTAAGAATATGTTAAAAAAATAACAGAATACTCTTTTGATTTTGCAATCATTGTAAATCTTTTTCAAGATAATGTCAAACAAGCAAAAAAAAATAAAACTTTTATAGAAAGTGATGACACTTTCTTCGATTGTATAAACTTTTATCGGATTTATAAATATAGGGATGATCTAAATTCATTGGAAAAGTTTAATTCACAATCGGAAATAGTAAAATAACATTGTAACTCCGATTGGGCTTATGACAAAAACCTCTACTATATGAAGAGAAATGAGGAGATTGAATTTCAGTTCGTTAATAATAAAAACTCCCGCAAACGTGTGTATGTGTGTGTGTGTGTGTTTGAATAAGGTATTGTTTAATTGATCTATTACAACCGAAGAGGCGGGTTGATATACAATAAACGTCAAAAATTTAAAGAATTACTAAAATAATAGTTTTTTTTTTTTTTTGTTTTTTAGTACTAATGTATTGATTGGTGGCTTATTTCATTATGGATATATGTTTTCATGTGTGTCAAACGTAAATCCTAGATATCATAGTCAACGATTGTTGGGATTTCTAACTATTGGAACAACTCGAGTGTGCGAAAAAACCAAAAGTAAAGTTGCGTGTCAACTCTTGAAAACTCGCCGTTGTATGAAATTTTCTGGTTACTAGGATAGAGTAGAACACAGAGAAGGAAAAGAAAAATGGGGGTTGAGCGATATATCTGAACATCATTAGTAATGGATAATAAGGGGGTATTGAGGTTGAAAGTATAGGCTATAGAAACTATTTCGAGTTATGATAATTTTGCATTTAAATCTCCTCGAAAACAAAAACGAAAAAAAAAATAACTGATTTAAATGAGGAAGTGGATATTCGCTATTTTATAAATTACTTATTAAAAATTAGTAAAAGAAAATTGCAAAAAAAAAAAAAAAAAAAAAAAAAAAAATATTGCGAAATCAAAAACAACCGCAACGAAATAAATGAATACTTATACGTACAGAATGCTTTTGAAATGAAACAAAAATCCGAAGAACCAATTTGCATATACATGTTAGTTTAAATACAAAAAGAAAGAAAGGGTGTAGTATTGAATCCAAATACATCTAATGGTCATTATTATTGTACATGTAACACAACATGTAAAAAGTATTAAAAATTTTGATTTGTTACCAAAGAAAATCAACAAAACCATATAGATTGAAGTAAAAACAGGGTTATATAATTGGTCTTGCATAATAAGAAAAAAAAAAGGAAAAGGAAATGGAAATGGAAATAGAAGAATTTGAAGCATTATGGGTTATTCTTGAATTTAATTTCATGACCTAAATTAAACACATAAAAAATATTCAATAAGTTTCTAAAAATGAAATAATGTTTCAAATTCTTAAATCTCGGTTGAACTTTCCATTACCAGGGGTAATTGAAATAGATAACCGTAGGAGAATATCTATTCCGAATCCGAGTCTGTTGATTTAAGAAATGTAAATAATAACTCAAAATTATGTCATAAAATTTATTCAATGCAAGGATTGGAAAATCAAGTAGAACAAAACTAGATTAATACATATAAAAAAAAATGCACGCAATATTAACTGGATTAATACTAATAAAAAAAAATCAAACATAATAAGCTATTATCAAAAGAATAGTTAGTATCTTAAGCATTGCCATTGTATGACATACAATAAGACAAATATAGTCAACATTAATGACTATGTTAATAGTCATAATGGTTATACTTACCATTCATTAACCAATCCCCTAAAAAAGAAATAAGTTGTCAATATGTATCGTGGTTTTGATTTCAAACACAAAAAAAAAGCTTAATGTATTATCGAATCTTTCCTATCAGGATTTTACTTAATATTGCATATTTCAGTTTCTTTTTTAATGAACAACAAAAATCGAAAACTTCAACGGTTTTACTTCTTCTTCTTCTTCTTCTGATTTTCCAGGTTCTTTTTTTTTTCAGTTTTGTCATTCATCAGTAAATTTTTATTTCATGAATTTTCAAAATCGAGAACTACCAAGTGTCAATTCGGGTTACACTAAAATCAAGACAAGAAGCAAGCAAGCACACAAGTAGCAAATATATACTATTTTTTTTTCAAGAAATATAAGGAATAACATGAGTTATGAGAAATCTCTTCCTCCATCTTTCTCCCTATCTCTTTTCCATTTGTGTAGATTGCTTTTAGAGAATAATAGCATTGATAGTAGTTACAAAATAAATAGCATTATATCATTGATAGAGATAAACTGAATGTCTTAGAATATTATAACCATGAAATAAACAACAACAAAAAAAAAGATCGAGAACATAATTATTGTTCTATATAATAATATATTCCGAAATGGCCCCCAAATTGAATATTACTACAAGTTAGTAGTAAATTAATAAGTATCAAAAGAAAGAAAAAAAAAAAAAACAAGAAAGAAGGACGAGGAGAAGAAGCTCATAATTTATTCTCTTTTGTGAAAATATATTGAAGGAGTCAAAAAGGGAAATATGGGGGGGGGAAAGGGAAGAGGGGGTTTGAACGGCAGTAGTTACTGGATTATTTTTCAAAGTAATTGCAATCCTAAATTAAATACTCGGAAGTTATTAAAAATAATGGTTATATTAAAAATCATTTTAAGGTTTTAATTTCAAATCTAATAATGTGAGAACAATTAAAAAATAAAAAATCTTCAACACGTGACATGTCAATTTCGATAAATTGAAACTAAAACGTAAAAACTGGCTTAAAGCTAATCAATATTTATAACCTGAAAATATAGATACAAGTAAGACCTACTAATATAAGTGGTTCCCATCATATTTTTAGGGAGAGATGGAGGGATGTAGTATATCTTCTTTTATGGTAGGCGGAATTTCGGAGCAAGAAAAGAAATCTTCGGATGGTCCTTTATATTCCGAAAAAGAAATTAGAAGGTTATAACTATCAACATACGAGAAAGAAGGAATGCAATGAAATGATATGGATTGTACTAGTGGTTATAATCTTGGTTGCTATGTGTTTGACTGTGACTATACCATTTGGGGAGTATCAGACTGTAATTTCAGTTAGTTTATAATTCAACTTTCATCAATATTAAACTCATCTAATCTAATCTAATCTTTTTCAGTTGCTATAGTTGGTTATCAATATTACAAAGAATAATTCTATATATAGAATTTCAACTTTCAGCGTAGATTCGGGATTGAATACAACACTCGGAATATTTCTAGAAAATTGCCAATTTAAGTAATTATTCCATCTCATTTCCCATGTAGAGTGGACACTTTCACGAATTCTAATTGATGCACAAAAATTAACATGATAATTACACAAAATACATATATCCCTATAAACAGCCAGTATTTATTGAATCTAACGTTTCTTCTTAGTAGTACTTCTTAAAAAAAAAAATCTAGATTTCACTGAAACTATTCTATCATTACTATTTTTCATGTTATTTGGGGGGATAGTTCGTAACAGTGGATACACGTATGTTTCCTTTCTTTTTTTTTTTCTTAAATGATGATTATGATGAAAACAATGCACATGAATAGTCATCACTAGTCTTGCTATATCTGTATTTGTTTTTTTCTTCGCACATTTGTCTCCCGTATGCATATATGTATATTAGCACACAATATGTAAATAGATATTACATTTAGTGGAAAAGTAGGATGATAAAAAGGGAATTTAAAACCCGCCCTTTAAGCGATGCATTAACTATTTTTTCAAACAAAGACAATGTGATCACTCTTAGTACGAACGTGAGAGTCAAAAGAGAAACAATACTATATAGTGTTGGGCTTTGTTTTCTTAGTACTTTATACTCATTATCCTTGGTACAAATTTGCATCATTACTTGCCATTTCAAGGTTAAACACCGATTCTCTTGGTAAAAATAATACTTTCATGAAGTAAATAATAAATATCTTTTATTGATTGGAAGAAAATATAATATCTAATCGTAAGATTCTTACTTGTATTATTTTTTTTTTTGGGTGCTAAATATTTAGACTTCTATAATCTGACTATTGAATTCTAATCGGAAACAAGGAAGTACAAAGCATATGTGGCTGATGTAAAATGTCCTTTTTTTTTTGCAACTTTCTTTTCGACAAGACTCAGATTTCAATAAAGTTCTCCCGGTTCGGAACCATTTTTAATTCTTACTTGCAGTAAAAACATTTTTACTACTATTATTGTTACTGACATAGAGAGATATACAGAAGCAAAATCTATCATTCTTGAAAGCAATCTTTAGATGCTGATGATGAAGAGAATGATATCAATATTGATCTACTACTACTTCAATTATCTACTTGCTATTAGTTGTACCCTCTTTTCTTCTTTATGTATCCTGGTTTAAAAAGATTTTCTTTCTTTTGTTAACAGGTTATCGTTTTATGATATATTTTTACTTGTATCGCTTGAAGTTGCAACGAGCAACCAATTTGGTCTTTCCCTGTATTTTCAATTCTTCTTTTTGGGGGGCCAGGAAGACGTATCTGTAGGATATAACAGTTTTGTACTGGTAGATGTTATTTAGTATGGGGGATTTATCCTTCTTTTTTTTAGCTTGTTTTGCATGTCTGTCTTTTCATTTTGTTATTCTGTCCAATTATCATAACCATATTTAAAGTTACATAATATTTACTAATTGCAAAGTTACATCTGAAGAATAGAATATGCATTAGAAGAAAAAAAAAAGGCAATATAAAGATATATATCATTTATCATCATTGGAATATTTACTGTTTATACAGAAGGAAGACCTGTCAATAACTACATGATAAACTTTCTTAGGTAAATTAAATTAATGTACGAGATCATAAAAATAACATGTAGAATATATTAAAATACATAGAAAATACAAGCAAACAAGAAAAGAAAATAATAACGATTGAAGACTTAATGAGCAAAAAAACAATAAGAAAAGAATACTAAAATAACGTAAAATGGTATCTCTAATGTAATATCATCTCTAAAATTTATCAACCCATTTGGTATTTACCAGTAAATGGATTATTATTATTATTAAAAAACGGATCAAACGAATTATCAACTAATAAGTCTAATCCACCACCACCGGCGGCAGCAGTAGCAGCAGCAGTAGAAGCAGCAGTAGAAGCACCACCAACAGTATTACCACCATTACCAGTATTCACATTTAAATGACTACCCAAAGAACTGAAAACAAGACTTGTATCTGAGGGACTTGGAGGTTGAGGTAATGGAGGAGCAATATAATTACTAAAACCGCCAGTAGTACTACTATTATCATCCAATTCTTCATATCTAGTATCAAATGTAAAGTTAGCATGACTTGTAGTGGAATGAATACTTACATTATCTAATCTTTTATCAAATGATGATACTCTTGAATGATGATGCGATGGTTTATGAACACTATGTTTAGATTTTTGAACTACACCTCCAGTAGTAGTTGTAATTGAACCCATGGTTTTTTGTGAAAGTGAAGATGATGAACGTCTTAAAGTTGCCAATACTGGATCAGCATTAGTGAAAATTGAACTTGGAGCAGTAGTTGATTGTGGTGATGATAATGTATGTTTTTCATATTTATTGGTTAATGAAGTTAAAGATGATGTTTTACCAATCATTGGCATATCTCCCGAATTGGAAAATAAAGATGAAGTTCTATAATCATTTAAGTTTTGAGGTGAGACTGAATCTGAATGATTTTCATTATCTTTATTAGATGAATCACTATCCATATCGGAAATATTACCATCATGAGATGAGGAATAAAAATTAGGATTAAATTCTGTTAGGGAAAACTGTGATTGAGTTGATTGTTGTTGAGGTTGGTGATGATTACTAGCAACTGGAGTATGATGGCTGAAATGAGGAGATATTGGCTCTTTTTTTAAAAAAGGACCATCAGTTGGGAAATACAGTTCTTCTGGAGAAAATTCATCTTCTTGGATCTGATCAACAGGCTGTGAATGTGAATGTGAGTATGAATGTGAATGATGATTATGATTATGTGGTGGAACTTGCAGATGTGGCAGAATCAGCAGAATCAGATTCTTACTCAATGATCTTTTCTTTGAATTCCTACGTTTAACTTGTGTAGTAGGAGATAAAATTGGTGAAGAAGTTTGATGATTGTTTGAGTTGTCTAGTTTATGTTCCGCAAATAATTTTGAGGATTCTTCTAAATTCTTATTTGAATCGTAGTTAGCAGCAATCATAGCACCTTGTTCCCATTCAACAGGTAAATTATCTAATAAGCCCTTTTGATTAATCAAATAACAAACAACTTTATTTATAGGTACCACTTGAGTTTCACCATCCTCACTAGGAGAAGTATCCATATGTTGATTATTACCATCGTCTATTGATGAAACAGGTGATTCCAAACTTGATTCCGATACTATATCTTCAATAAACTGTAAATGTGGTCTTGATAATGTAATTAATTTTTCAAACAGTTTTGTCAATATGTCTAACCTTGTTTCTAATAATTCAACATATCCCAAAGGATGTTTCTTTTCCTTGGGTTTCTTTTTTTCGGTGAACACACATATTTTATTATCCAAGATACATCTATTACATGGCTTCTTACCATCACATTTGGTTTTCTTGATACGACATGAATCACATGCTTTGCCCACTCTTTTCTTCTTAAGTAGTTGATGAGCTGAATGATCTTCTGACATGGTAATTATATCTTGAAGGAATGAAGGAACGCAAAAAAATAAATAATTTCAAATAATATCTGAAAAGTAAAAATAAAAATAAAAAATAAAAAACTTAAGGGGTAGACCTAAAATGAAATGGGATAATCTGAGACAGTATAAAAACAGTTGATGGGAAAACGGCTATTATATATATGGAATTAGCAATAATGTTAATACAGTAGCGAGACACTAAGGTAAGAATTTGCAAGTCGGATGTTATTCCCTCGGAGCTAAACCAACTTAGTTTGTGCGTCTTACCACCTAATATGGGCTCTAAACTGAAAACACGCAAACACACCCAAAAAATAAAAAATATCGCTCGGCTTTAATTTTTCCTTAGCACGCGGAGATGGAGCTAGTAATGAATGGGAAGGATTTCCGAACCTAGAAAATCTGAGCAATGAACCTTGTTTGTTTTGACTTCCCCGGAAGTAGCAAAGAGTCGTTTTAGTAATCTTCTCGGAAACTGACTAAAACAAATGGAAATAACTAAAAGAAATGGAAATAGTCTTGTACTTCTTTCTTCTTCGAAGCTTAAAATAAAAAGGCAATGTGACCCACAAAAAAAACTAAAACGATGACTCCCTTTCTTATGTAAGAAAACAAAAAATTGATAACCGTTAGTTCTATAATATCAGGGATGATGATTCAAAAAAGGGATCGTATTACTTGGAAAAAGAATTTATAAGCAATAAGTGATGACCTCCCCCGTAATACAAGTATAAACAATGTGAATAATTTGAAATGTAAACAAACAATAAGATAACTATTTCAAATTAATGAATGATAATCCGGTGATATAAGTTATTGAAAAATAAAAAAAAGAAAGATGGATAACCGGCAGGGTTGAGTATGAGATTAAGTAAATAAAACAGTAAAATCCTACAAATGATCTAGAAATAAAAAAAATTTTTGGGAAGATCATGGGAAAGAGGTTGGATATTTATATTTGAATCTTGATAGTGTATTACTATTGTAAAAAACTCTTCGAAAGCAAGTGATTTTTCCTTTTTGTTTTGCTTTATTAGTTCGCCTTGGAACTTGTCTCATTAGTAATGAATTATAACCCTTGCACTGAAAAAAAAAATTATTATGGTTTATACACTCAAAAGTGAAATGTGTCCACACCAAATTTTTTTTTTTTTATTTTTATTTTCACATATCACAATAACAAGATGAACAACAAGAGTTGTTTGTGACAAAGGTCTCTTGTTCTTCTCTCTTTTTCTTTTTAACCTTGCTGTGCACATACTACATGCATGGTCTAGTAAAAAAAACAATTCTTTTCAATAACCCTAGCAGATTGTTTAGTGTAATTTTCGCTTTAATCACCAAATTGCAAATTTAGAAGAAATCCCACATTTCTAGATTTTCATTTACTTTTTCTAACAAGTAACCTGAGACTAAAAAAAAACAGAAAATCTGGAAATTATAATTTAACTCATTTTACATCTCTTCCTTGGATGAACGCAACACATACAGGAGGAGGAATTGATTGAACATGGTTTTGAGAATTCATCATCTTCAAGCTGACTCTATCCTGATTATGAAAGGGGGAGTGAGAAAAATAAAAAAATAAAAGGGCAAGAGTGAATTAAAAAAAAATTATCACCACCGGTTAAACTTACCTCACCTTCACCATAGCAAGGACATATTCAATTAGAGTTGGAGAATAAATATCCTACATGGATGAATGACTGAATAAAAGCAAAAGCAAAAAAAAACAACGACAACAACAACAACAACAACAACAATCCAAGTTACACTTTTTACTTCTTTTTCTTTTTTTTTTCACTCGGGATGAGATGATTCAAGTCGAAGTTGATATTCATCTCATTACCAATATTAATTTCTCTTTCATAGTTTTAAGCCCAAAGATGATAAATCCGTTAGTCCTATGATTTTTTTTTTTTTTTTTGATTTCAATAAAGTTTAACATCATATCACTAATCGTTGTAGTCAATGTCTAGTTTTTTTTTTCATGATAGTAAATTTTGGTCTTTGTGGAAATTCTCGTTTTTTTTTTTTGGTAGTAAAATTAGGTCGATGTTAGCTCAACTTATTCCCCCCAGTCCCAACCCCCCTATACCACCGGAAATGAGCCAAAAACAAAGCACAAATTCCTCATTGATTATTGATTTTCTTTTTTTGCAGTAATAAAAAAAATTCATATCCAATTGGCATACTACCCCCCAAAAATTAAGGGATAAGAAAATTTAGATTGATGTATTTTTATTAAATAAAATATTATTGAGTGGATATAGTCATCCGGTCTAAAAATAATTATTATACTAGATGTATATTTCACTACCCGTCATCTTTGTCCATATACACACTTTTTGTCTTTATCTGCATCGCTTGAAAATTGAAGGACTAACCTTATTTCCATTAATGCCACAACAATCTTCAGTTATGCATAGAGCAATAGAATAAAACTTGTATATATTGTGGGCTTTGGTTCTTCTACGCGGATTTTTGTCACAACGCTTGCTATTTATTACCATTTTTGAAATATTCGTATTCTTTTGTAACCGCCAAAAATATCTTAAACAATCAGTGAATGAACATAATGAAAAAAAAAAAAGCAACCGTGGGAAACCAGACAAACTTTGTCACATCAGGCAGGTAATATTTTCTTATATGTGGTAATGAATGAAGTGGGGAGGACGATATCCACAACTGATACCGAACCCAAAACAAAAACATTAGGTTAGTGAAAAGGAACAACTAGTATAGGCGATAATGCGGTGTTTTTTATTTTCTTTTTTAACTCTTGATACTTTCTTATCTAAAACAATAACGATTAGAATACACACCCAGAACTCTCTATTGTTCCCTTTCTTTATTAGAAGATACTATTAAGGTTTATTTAATTCCGACTCTTTAATTTACGTGGTTTCTTTTCTTTTTAATACGTTTTACTTATAGATCATTTTGGTGTCTTATCGACCTCATCATCCTTGTTCTACTTTGAATATTTACCTAAACCTTAAATCTGTTTTTATAACAAAGTCTAATTTGAATGTCATTACATGGCTTATTTATCACTCAACACTACAATGGCCCATGTTTAATGGTTAACGATGATTCAAGAGATGGTATTATGGTTGTTTTATTATGTATTTATTTTATTTTTGTCAATGCATGCGTATATTTCAATTATCTTTTCGGGATTGATATAATCAAGTTTATAATTTATCTTCATTCCGATCCGTAAAACAATATAAAACCCAATCACTGATTCAAATTTTATAAATTATAGAGTAATTATTACAAATGAATTAAAACAATTATCTTCATTCATCTTCTGTCTCCTCCCCCCCCCTCCCTCCACTCTCTACAAGTCATGTTCCATCATGATCCGGAACCCCTATGCAAAAGCAGAAAGTAAATGCAATCAAGCTAATTTGATAATTGGCTAGAACTTGAAGGAATTCTACTACGTGGGAAGGGAAAAAAAGGAAAGCCTTTTAGTATATTGGTTTGATGGAGGTGGAAAACGTATATTTTTGTGTATATATTGATATTGATTCTGTGAAAATTCTTATTTCTATTTCTATTTCTGTTTCTATTTAAATATCAATTATTCAAATTGCATTATCATCCGAATTTCTTTCACTTTCCATCTCACTGATTGTTTTACTTGCTTGCTGAAAAAAATAAAACTTCTCCCCTTCTTGAATGAATGGCTAAGTTTTTCTTTTTCATATTTCAAAAATTTAAAATAAAATAATTTAATAAATCGAACAATATTCCGGAGAATAAAGTTCATTCCGAAGCGAATATTATAATTTAGTAACATCTTCTCTAGTTTTGTGGTTTCCCCTGGCTTGTTCTTTACTCCTTTATAAAATAATGTATTGAAAAATAAAAAAACCCATGAAGTAACAAAATGAAAAATGATCAGCGGTAAATTGTCCTGTAGTAAAAGAAAGTTCACATAAGCTGTTACTGTGCGCACTTGTCCCAAATCAAAAAGGAATTATTTATGCATCTTGGAGACTTGTGTTGAACAAAGGTTATGATATTGTGCATCCAACCAAGAACAAATCATAAGAGTGTATATATCTATACATATCAATGTGTATTAGAAGTGTAACAAAATGTTATACTTCCTATCAATGTACCTTGACTCCTCGAGACTTGTTCTTTTGTTTTGCTTTGTATTCTTTTTCTGTACATTAAGATTAGCTCATCATTTTGACATTAAAAGGGGGTGGGTGGTTTGCTTTTTTTGGTTATTGTAGATCAATCCAATCAAAAATATCACATTCCCATTCATAATTATTATTAGGCGTGTGTAATACATATTCGACAGCCCTTTCAGTGTGATATTAATTCCTTAGAAATTAAAAGTTGCAAAATTTCTCCCACTCTTTTTTTCTTTTTGGATGAATTTAAATTATTTTGCGTCAAATAGATCAGGAATTTTATGTTAGATAATAACTGATTTGATTGTTCTTCTATATGTTTCTTTTAACTTCTTTCATAATTCTTTTTCTTTTTATTTATTCAATTTGCTTTCATTACTAATGGTGAGGTGGTAGTGGTCATCTGATTCTACATTATACATATCATGGAAGTATTACCGACCTTCCTGTATACTATAATCCTTTGTCTTGTCCATATATACTTTTTAGCCAATCCATATTTGTACAATTCTCACATGATCTATGAATAATCAACACTTCATATTTCCGTTTTCCCTTTTTTTTTCCTCAATTTTTTTTTATATATATATTTTTTGCGTTTTGCTGGTTATCTTAATTCAGTAATTGTCTGCGGGATACACAATATTGTAACAGCAAGAATAAATCAACAACAACATGAATAGAACGCATAAAACAAATACATTTATAACAGGAAACAAGAAACGAATTGATTAAAGAAAAATGGCATTGTTCCGATTGTTCATGTTGTCATTGTAATTAAAGATAGTTTTTTTTTTGTTTGTTTGATACTTCAAATTGAGGTTTCGAGCTTTCACATTCCAAATTGAAACCTTGAGCCTGTTTTTTTGATTAAAAATTCGAATTCAATCTCGAATGAATGAATTATTATATTTAACTAAATGACATGTTTCTGGAACAACCCAGCGTTTATTTTATTTTTTCAATAATTTGTTTGCGTTAAATCGTGTATGTACATGATACGTTAAAATAAATTAAGATCATAAAACGAACAAAAGAAAAGGCGGCGGGATGAGATTAGGGGTTGAAGACATCAAGGAAACTGCTACACAAATCAAAGAGTTATTATATGAATTTTTCAAAAAAACAAACAATTCTCCAACTTTTTTTTTTCTTTTTCATTTTGGTTTGCATTTCTAGACATACTTCACTTTAGTAGTTTATATGTATTATCTAGATTCATTACATCGATTATGTCAGTTGTTAAATTCATACGTTTGACAAAAAAAAAACATTGAACCCTTTTTTTGATAATGAATTACTATGATCACTGAAAAGTTAATCCTTATTCAAATGATACGAGAATTCAGCCAATGCATCCACAAACATATATAAAAATCATGATACTTGTACGAATATCACCATCACAAAAACTCTCCAAAAGAAAAAGAGAGTTTTTTCTTTTTGAACTAATCCTCTATACAATCTTCCAAGCAAAAACAAGAAAACAAATTTTAAATTCCCCATGCAACTGATTTATGCAACTTGTCTTTCGACTTTTGGGATGCTTCTACACATAACGATTACTGTACATCTTATACCTTTTGTTTTTCAATGCACATATCAATCATACTAATCTTTCTACTTTTCACTTTTTGAAAACCTAAATACATATTACTAAAAAATATTCAAAAACCAACATCCTATCCATCATCATGGGCTAATAACCTATCTTATTCCTAACCATTACGTTCTGTCCTATAGTATTCTTTTCGGAATGGATAAATTTCCGAAAAAGTGTTTTGTTTATCTACATTCGGTATTATCCATTTGTACTCTCTGTTTCATTGGCCTTGACCTTGTTTCTAAACTGTGACATACATACACAAAATATTGGACACACACAAAAAAAAACATTTTTTTAAATGCATCAAACCCTGGCAATTGGTAGCGAGTCCGTTTTATTTTTGGACATAGACAAACCCACCTATTGTTAACTTTCATTTTTGTAATATTTTACCACTTAAGAAAAAAAATATGTAAAAAAAATATAGGGGGTTTAATGAAGAAACTACAATAAGAGGACTGATTGTATCAAAAGTAACACAAGTAAGGATAATCTTTCCTCTTTTAAGAACTCAATATATATTTGAAAACGCCCCCTCCAAAGATATCGGATTGAATGGAAAGGAGTCATAAGATATTAATACTTCTTTCTTGTTTAATTATTATTTACAAGTGTTTAATTGTGTTTCTTTGTTAATTGGAACTTGCCCAAATTTGTAAACAAGCAATGATACTCTAATTGGGATTGAGGGAATTGTTTCAATATTATAATTGAACCCAAAAACCTTTGATATCTGGAAGGATTCCATAATTTATTGGAAGAAAGATACTTCAATTAGGTTTGCTTACTTAAAATTAATTCTAAAGAAAAAGTTGTGCATGGTAAGTTTTAGGTCAAGGAACACCACGACATCAGTCTAGACTCTTCGAGAATAAAACAACAAACTCTATTCAATTGGAGACATTATACAATGTATATACGTACTTGTTGTCATTGATGGTAGATCCTTGATGTTCACCATTAACTGGTTGAATCAATACATATATATGTCTTGTTATTTTTTTTTTAGGTGGCTGGTGATTTCTCTCTTTTTGGCCATTTTGGTTGCATCAGGTACTTAGGCAAAAAAAAAAAAAAACTGCGAAAAAAATTGAGGGTGTATTTGTGTGCGAGGTTCCACTACCCCCTAATTTATTATGTGCAACTTAAAAAAAAAAAGATATATATGGCATTTATTTTCTTAGCCTCTTAATAGAAAACAATGGAAGAAATCAATAACAAATATTTAAATTAGGGGCCTGGTTTATAACAGAATGTGTCCAGACATTTTGTGACGTTTCAACAAAAAAAAAAAAGAAAAAGACAAAGAATAAAATTTTAAAATTCTCTTATTCATTGCATAAATTACTTTCCGGTTCCGGATAATCTGTAATAAACTACATTAATGCAATCTCCGCCCAAAGTTCTAGATTTAATTTAACACAAAATAGGATATAAAAGAACAAGGGAGGAAGGAGTAATAATGGATATAAACTGTAAAAAAAAAGGAAAAATCATTCATTTTATTACGCAATTTGGGTTACTTTTCATGGATAACTTGCAATTAATAACCATCAGTATTGCATAACCAAGTGGTTCATTTCTTTTTATTTTGAAATCAAAAAGTATTTCTGCAGGTATATACCTTTTTTTTTACAGTTTAATAAGAATTGTTAGTAGAAAAGGCGGTTAAATTGATATTAATTACTTTTTGAAAAAAATCATATCATTTTTTTGTTTATTTAGGATTCGGTTACTCCTTTGTCTGATAATACAAAACAATACCTTGCGCAACTATCCTAATCATTTTGGTATCACAAACTTATATCTTATTTTTTATTCTTAGTAAATCAAATTTGCTTCAAGCTATACTCTTAGATTTTGTAATATATTGACAACCATCTTTCTATTTCAGATCAAATCTCTTGTTGTCAACTGAACTCTTCATCATGTTGTCACTTGAAGTACTCACTCAAAAACAGAGAGAGAGAAAAAAGTAAGACATCTCTTGCAACATAACAGCCATGGGTGCAAAAAAAAAAATTATCCTCAGTTTGATCATGAAAAACTATTAGAAACCATTAGGTTTTTTTTTTCCTTTTTTGTGTAAACTATGACATATTACCAACTGGTTCATTCATCCCTTGTTATCTAAAAGGAGGTAAAGGGGGAGTGTATTGAAGGAAAAAAGAAAGTGGAGGATACAAGGGGGGGGAAGGAGTACGGAGAATAAAAAAGAGCAAGTCTTGATTTTATTTCATGTACAAAGTACCAAATGAATAATGCATAGAAATGCCATTAATTTTATTATGAATGATTCTCGATGATAATTACACCAACTTCGATACGTTTATTGGTGGTTCGAACTTTGTGATATATTACTTCTTGAATGTTATTTGAGAGAAGTAGAGAAAGAAGGTGAATCTAACCCATGGGGTGTCAACAATGATCCAACAAGAGAAGGTATTACTTGATATATGATTAGAAGTAAAAAGAAATGATTACAATATTAACTTCACAGTCTAGACAATAATGTACAAATACTAATTATATAATTAAATTGATAGCTAATACAGTATGTGCGTAAACAGAGTTTATATTTGTTTTTCCTTGTTGTTGATGAAGTAAGTGTGTTATTTGCTTCTTTTTGTGTACGTGCTTTCGCTAATTTGATCACTCCTCCAAATTAATAGAACAAAATAAAAAAACCCAGCCCACAAAAGATATTACCTCTTGAAGTGGGGCTTTTGTTGAGGTAAATTCAATTTCCTTTAATTTTGAATCTCTCTAAAAAAATTCAATATCTAATGGTCCAACATAAGATTGTGATTACTTGTGGTAGAAAGAACCTAGCGTGGTCATAATTGACTAGAAGAGAAGAATCAAGAGATAGAGTATGTTTTCACGGTTTGATAATTGTATATATTAAATAATTATTGGTAATAAGTATATATTATCACTGGTTGACTGGTCTATTCATTCGGAGCCAATACATTCTTCTTCTCAAATATAATAGGACCTACCTTTATTCAAAAACCAGTCTTGAATAATCTAAAAGATAAAACCAATAATGACTTACTCCTAAAATGAAGCCATGCCAGATGGTTGAATAGTTCATAATTTGCTATTCTCCAAGATATTGTTCTAAACTTGTAATGGATGGATAAGTGATATGTATATCAGGTTCTGTTGATCTTGTTCATTCCAAACAGTGTGAAAAGGCTATTCTGACTTGCAATTAAGGGTCTTTTATTCTTTTTCAAATTCACTTCGTTAAATCATATACCACCAAATTGTTAACACTATTCAAGTTTCTCCTCCAGGGATAACTTCAATACCACTAATTCTAGAATGTCAAGTGTCTTTTATTGATTAAAATGTAATGTTTGTGATCTAAAACAAAGGAACAGTAAAAGGTACCTTGGTTCAATGTCAGTCGCATTTCCACTTCAACAGTTAAATCCACCACAAGGTGACAATAACTCATACCCCTAACAATTGAAGAGTTTGTGTCCATCTCTTCTATAATTTATATATTCCAAATAGTATGGTAATCCCCAATTGAAATTTTACCTAGTAATATTCTGTTGTTTTTTAAAGGATTCTAATTGACTCTTGGTTTATTGGTTGCTTTTGAATCTGAGGGAATGTAGGGGGGACAAAAGTTAGAAATGTTGCTGGAAATCAAATAAAAACTAGTTATGCTTCGGAAGTACCAATATTTGTATTATACTTGATTGCAACTGTCACTATTGGATTCAATTTTCCGGGTTCTTGTACAGTCTGAGCTTTTCTATTGAGATAGGGAGACCTAGATCTTGATTGCTCTCCCTCAGATGATTGTTTTGTTCTGGATTGGCTGGTATCTCTAACTGCTTTATAATACTTGACTAGGTTATAAGCTCTGTTACTCTGCCTTTTGGTTATAAACTGGAATGAACTTAAATCTCCTAGTTGCTATTGCTGTTGTTGTTGTTGTTGTCCTTTGAAGTATAGGTATGAGAATCCCAATTAAGTAAACGTGCTGTTTCTTTTATTGATCAAAGTCTTAATATTACCTTCAACGGAAATATGAATAACAATCGATAATAGAACTCAATAGCAATTCAATGTTGGATAAAAAGAAAAGGATTTCAGGTTGGTAGCTTGATATTATATTGATTAATATGGTTGAACAACAAAAAAAAAAGAAAAACTTTTCCTCACAAACGTTATAAATTCTCTTTAACAAGGATTCCTCCAAAATAAATAAACCCCAAAAAAAAATCCAAGTAATGTTCATCCAAAAAACTACAACCTAGAAAGAGATGTCCTTTTATACCTTATTCTCTGTAGTATGTATCTATATATTCCACGGAAAGAGGGTTAATTAGAATTTTTTCTCTCTTAAATTGGTCTTGCTCATAGATTCTTCTAGTTTGTTCTTTTGTTTTCTACACAAGAAATGGCTATTTTACTAATCTCTGAAAATGACCTCGGATACTACAATGTCAGAACTAAACGCTGCTCAGTTTCTAGAATTACTGCTACCATAATGTGTGGCGAATTTCTATTGCAGCAAATACCTCATTCAAGAATCCATCCTCATTATCAATCAATTGAATGAGACTGAGGCGGTTATTGGTCCTTAGTTGAGGGAAAAATAATTCTTCTCTTGCTGACAAGTACACAGTACGAATGAATAGGTCCCTGTTTAGTGCGCGGCATTTATTTATTTTTTTTGTTTCCAGTTAAATCTCTCAGCTTTAACTACGAATTAGTAAATAAGAAAGTTCTTCTTCTTTCAGAGTAGATTTCTTAAAAGATCTCATCAAAATCGGATTTTTGCCATTGATTTCATCAAAATGAAAATCCTAAGCGGGTTTGTTCTCTTTTGGGAAACCCGTTAAATTCTAAACTGAACTGTATTTATTTTTTTTTGCCACCTATCGACCATTCGTGTACTCATGACGAATTGCAAAAGAATCCGAGATATTTTATTTTGTTAACCAATTTTTTTAGCAACAGCAAACGGCTGTACTATAATTAATAAGACAGAATATAAATGAAACAATTTGTTTCGGATTTATAAACCTTGCTCTATTTATTTACATACTTGCATGGCTCGTGTTTCTTTGAAATACGGCAAGGATTATTCTATTTTATTTTCTTGAAGTTGGCAATATTTTTTTTTCTCGGATTAGACATTGGGTTTTCCGCACCCCACTCAGGTACACATAAGAAAAAAAAGTAGTGCAAGTATACTAAAATATAGATTCCTTTGACGTGCGGAAAAATTGAATTATGATGTCATTATATGTGAGTTGAAATATTTTTAATGTGTAATTTCCCCGGAAGCAGTAGTTGCTTGCTATTAATAGAGTTATATTCCCCACAAATTTTTTGATTGATTAGTGCCGTATGGGGGAACACTATTATGTTCAGCAATTTTTGCTCACTTCAATGGACATTGAAGTGTTTTGTCAAAATGTATAAATAGATGTCGAAATTTCCTTTTCTTCAACCCCCCCGTCAATTTAGAACCTATTTCTTATAGTTCAATATTAAATAATCACAAATAATGACTTCTGAAAAAGAAACATCTTCTATTAAATCAAGTGAATCATCACAGAATGAATCTAATGGAAAATCCCTGCAGATCCATAAATTCTTGGGATTTCATGGGAGAAAATTAAACATTGCCGTTGCTTGTTTTAGTGGTGTTGGATTTCTCCTTTTTGGATTTGATCAACTGTTAATGGGAAGTTTATTAACTTTACCTAATTTTGAAAAAACTTTCCCTTCTATTCTGGGAAATACTTTACATGCAGCTACATTAACTGGTGCTGTTGTTTCCATTTATGAAATTGGTTGTTTTATTGGTGCTTTGTTGACGGTTTATTTTGGTGACAAGCTTGGAAGAATTAAATGTATGTTTATTGGTTGTATTATTGTTATTATTGGTGCTGTGCTTCAAACTACAGCTTATACAGTAACTCATTTGGCAATCGCAAGGGTGTTCACAGGGGTATGTACAAATCATGATGATTGTTTACAAGAAAACAAGTGTTACTAACTTATTTTTTAATCATATCTAGGTTGGAACTGGATTTATGACCTCTACTGTTCCTGTTTGGCAAGCTGAATTTATCAAAAGCTTCCTACAAGAGTTAAAAATATTATGATGATGGTATGTATCACCCCCCCCCCCCATCCCCTCTCCTCGATCGGATTTATTTCTACTAGCGCGACAGGATTTACTAACACAAATATAGGGAAGTTTAATAACGTATGTGTGCACTCAAAATATCAAATACACCAAAGTCTATAAATTACTAACATTTCATTATCTAGTGCTGGTATAGCTATTGCTTATTGGGTTGATTTTGGTTTTTATTTTCTTGGTGATAATGATACAAAGGGGATTTCCTGGAGAATTCCTATAATTTTACAAACCATTTTTCCAATTCTTCTTCTTAGTGTAATTTTTAAGATGCCAGAATCACCACGTTGGTTAATGTCAAAAGGTAGAACTAATGAAGCAAGAATTGTATTTTCTGCAATTTATAATCTTCCAGAAAATGATCCTAAAGTAACTGATCAAATGGTGGAAATTCTGAATGCAATTGAATTGGAAGCTAAAGCTAATGTTGGATTTAGTATTGGTGAATTAGTTAAACAAGGACCAACTAGAAATTTCCATCGTTTATGTCTTGCTTGTTGGATTCAGATATTTCAACAAATAACCGGTATCAATTTGATTACTTACTATGCCGGCACGATTTTTGAAAAATATATTCATTTAAGTCCATTTAATTCAAGAATTTTGGCTGCTTGTAATGGAACTGAATATTTTTTGGCTTCTTTGCTTGGTATTGCATTTATTGAAAAAGTTGGAAGAAGGAAATTGTTATTTTGGGGTGCTGTTGGTCAAGCATTAAGTATGATGGCATTAACTATTGCTACGTGGCAAGCAGATAAACAAAGAGAAGAAAATGGAGGTGGAACTCAAGCTGGTATTGCTGCCACTGTATTTTTATTTGTTTTCAATAGTGTTTTTGCTGTTAGTCATTTAGGTGGTGCTTGGTTATATCCACCAGAAATTTCTTCATTGCTGTTGCGTGCTCAGACTAATGCTTTATCAACTAGTTGTAACTGGATATTCAATTTCCTCGTTGTTATGATCACTCCAATTGCATTCCAAAATATTAGTTACTATACCTACACTATTTTTGCATGTATTAACATATTAATTGCCCCTATGATTTACATCTTTTATCCAGAAACATCTGGTAGGACTTTGGAAGAAATGGATGCTATTTTCAACGCTACACCAGTTTGGAGACCTTGGGAAGTTGTTAGAATTGAAAAGAATATGCCAAGAAGAGACGATAATAATGTTGAAGATTTGGAAAAACCATATACAGACCATTTAGATTATGTAGAATCATCATAATACTATAACTATGTGTCACGTGTTTTACATGTCACGCCGTCTGAAATTCTTAATCTGGCGAAAAAGTAAACAAATGAAAAAATAAAATCAAAACAATTTTGACAACCCAAAAAAAAAAGATGAAACAAAGGGAAAAAAATAACATAACCTGCGAATCATACATTATAAACATACATTCCATAAACATCATCATCATCAATGGATTTACGTAGCTCACCTACTCCACCACCACCAGAGGTATTAGTTCCTACTGTAGAGTCAGCCTCAAAACCAATTTCAACCACAACAATACCATATCCAGTTATGACAAACACACTACAAAGTACACCAATCAAACGACATTCGAATACCTCCATACGAGTGGTGCTGCTGCTGCCAAAACTTGTGGAAGATAGAGGAGATCAGAGTAGTACACAGGTGGACTCGGAAGAACATCCTCATAATGATCAATTTGATAAAATAGCTAGTAATATAAATGAAACCATTGCTGAACTTAATACAATATATCAAGAAATTGGATACACATCAAATGAAACACTGACTAAAAAACAAGAGATATTTAAAACAATACAAGATTCAATCAATTTATTTGTTACTAATTTAACACGAGAGAAATCAAATATTGAGAATGAAGTTGAATGGTTGAGACAACAAATAAGGATAATTTTATCGATGATAAATGATACAAAGGGGGATAAGAATTTACAATTGATTAATAAAGGATTGGTATTTGATAATCGACAGATGTATGAAGATGGGTATAAACAACAAATTTTGAATCAGATAACAGCAATGGATAATGCAAACCCATTGGGAATTGAGAAACAAGAACAATTGAATTATATGTTGAGTAGTATACCTAATTTAAGTCTACTTGAAAAGAGAAACCGATTGAATAAGATATTTTTGAAAGTATTGGCACTGTTTGTTGGTGTATTCAAGGAATTTAATCAGGTCAATTTAGAATACGCAGAGATTAAGGAATTAATTGGTGAATCTGATGGTTCAAATCTACTATCTTCATTGCCTAGTAAAACTGATGCAGAATATCATAAAAGTACAATAGACCAATTTCAAAATCTTGTCAAGAAGTTAAATGTTGAGAAATTACCCAATGATCATAGGAAAGAAAAATTCACACCTTTTATATTAGCAAGTCCATTGAAGAACAATCCAGGAAGCCCCAATAAAACATATAGTGAACAACAGCCATCGGTTACAAATGATGATTTCATAGAGTTGAGAGATACAAACTACCAGTTGGTGAGAATCATAAGAGGGTTGAGATTTACCAAGATTACCAACGAGTTGATATCGTCGATTCAAGTAGAGATTGAAAACTGTCGAAATGAATTGGACACGAGAAAGACAACTATAATTGGGATCATAGAAAAATGTTTTAAATACATTGATACTTTACAAATCAAGGATGAGCAACTTCTCAAAATTCAACAAGAGGATCAACCTAATAACGATGCATACTTGGATTTAGAAACATTGAATTATATTCTTAGTACACCGGAGAATTTTGGTTTAAGTGATGAGAATATCGAGTTTTTAATTCATTTCCAAAATTTGTTGGATAAGACTATTGAAGTTAGACAAAAAGAATGGGACCAATATTCTACTACGTGTCACTCGTTATGGGAGAAATTAAATGAATCACAGGAGTATATTGATAATTTTCTTGAGAAAAACAGCTCGTTGAGTGAGTTGTCTTTGTTGAATTTCAAAATGGAATTGAATAAATTATACATAAAGAGATCTGAGTTTATTGAAACTTTTATATCTGATACCAGACAAGAAATTGAACAATATTGGGATAAAATGTATTATTCACCAGATATGAGACAGGAATTTGAATATTTCAACTATTCTAGTGATGAAGAAGATGATAAAGAACAAGTTTTAAATAATCATGAGAAATATTTAGAAGATTTAAAAGTTGAGTATAGTCAAAAGGAACATATATTCCAGAATTATTATGAATTGAAAGATCTTTTGCAAGACCAGGAATTTTTAATTGAATCGAGTAAAGATTCGTCACGTTTGTTGAGTAAGAATTCATGTAAGATATTACTTAATGAAGAGAAAATAAGAAAGAGAATTAACAAGAATTTACCACGTTTGATAGATTCATTGAAAAAAGGAATTAGTGAGTATAATAACAATGCTATCCAACAAGATAAAAAGACATTACTCATTGATGGTGAAGATTTCTTTGAAAAGATATTAGTTATTGAATCTAAACAGCATAAGAAGCCTACTACAAATAGACTGAATGCAAGAGCAAGTTCAAGTTCAAGAGGAAATTCAAGGAATGTCAGCGTATCTCCAAAGAAACAGACCCCAGGAGTTCATCAATCGAATGTGAAGAAATCACCAATTAGACCTGCTACTCGTCCTACAACAACAATATCATCAAAATCACGTATAGCAAAAGTAGCACCAACTAAGCCAAGGTGGAATAGTAGAGAGAAAACATTCAACAATCCCACTACAATTAAACTTACCAATGCGTTGAATGCAACTCTTGGACATAACTCATCAATTATACAAAGTAGTCCGTTACAAGCAACCAGGAATAGCTCGACATTAGAAAAACCACCTTCTGGTATACAACCATTGATATCTCCATTAAAACCATCAAATTTGATGAATAAGAATCATTCAACTCCAACCATGAGGCAAAGCCCTGTAACGTCAACAGTTGATAGTATTCCTATTGGTAAAGAGAATAATTCATCACCATTTGATTTATCACCTATTAAAATCAGACCGAGTTTTTTTGAACATGAATCAATGAATAGTAAATTAAGAAGAATAAGTGGTATCACTAATGATACTTCAACTTTAATTGGTGAGGATTATTTAAACTGGAGAGATGAAAAAATAAGACAACTTAAAGATTGATAAATATTGTACAGTTCTATTTATATTAATGTATTAATAAAATATTAAAGGTATATATGAAAGTAAAACAAAAAAAAAAAATGGGAAAGAATTAATAAAACAATATGTAGAATCAAAGGTTAGTAGTTTCATCTTTGGAGTTATCGGTGGTTGATTGTTGTTGTGGTGGATCTTCTTCATCGTCATCATCGTCATCATCATCATCGTCGTCGTCGTCGTCGTCATCATCATCATCATCGTCATCATCGTCATCATCGTCATCGTCGTCATCTATAATTGCGGATTCATCAATATTATCCTTTGAGTCATCAGCTTCGTCTTCATCTTCATCTTCTGGATAACCACCTAATTTCATGACGATTCTATTGACGATTTCATTCCAATCAGTCATACCACCCATACCAATATCACCATAACTTCCAAAAACTTTTTCCAGAGGTTTCAAAACTTCAATCCATGGCATATCATCAGCAATTAATCTCAATTGTCTCTTGGTTGTACTTGAACTATAAGAATGACTATCCATTGCTGGTGCTAATAAAATTGGATAAGAACTATTCCAAGCTCTGATAACATTAGTTAATAAATTATCACATATACCTAAAGAAATTTTAGCCAAAGTATTTGCAGTTAATGGACAAACTAATAAGATATCAGCCCATCTTCTTAATTCAATATGTAAAACAGGATCCAGTCTTGTTTTCCAAGTTGTCCATTCATCAATATCTGTCCAAACACGAACTTTTTTAACATTTTCTAAAACATTTAAAGTTTCTGGTAAAAGGAAATTTTCACTTGATTTTGTTAATATAACTTGAATGGAAATTTTATCAGATGTATAAATTTCAAGTAATTTATTAACAATCAATTTAACTTTACCAACTGATAATGCACCGCAAACACCAATTAAAACGTGGAATTTCCCATCATCTTGAGGTAAACGAGGATCAATATTACTATTCTGTTCACCTTTAGTAGTTGTAGTGTTACTATTGCTATTTGTTGTTGTGGTGGTGGTGGTGGTACCCTGTGCGGCTAGAGCGGTATTTGATGTTGTTGAATTTGAAGATGTGGCAGTATTCGCACCACCACCACCGCTAATAATGGATCTTGGCGTGCTTTGATTGCTAGCAGCTGCTGAAGAAATTGAATTTGTTGTTGCTCTTAAGCTTTCTTGACTTTTAATTGCATCTTTATTAAGAATTGAAGAAGGTTCACTATGTTGTGGACTTGTAATTGGAGTTAAATTATTATTTGAATTTGAACCACTTCTTGATCTATTTCTAACAGGTCTTAAAGTTTCTTCGACATAGAAATGTGCATGTACAGAAGGAGATTTATGATGTTGACTTTCTTTAGGAGGATTTAAAGTATAATCAATACTTGGAATAGATTCACTTTTATCAGGTTGTAATAGAGTTGGTTTGTGGTTTAATGAATCTGGTGATTCCATTCTTTCTTTTAAATAAGCCCCACCAGCCATAACAATTTCTCTATTTTCCAGAGAAGTGGAAATTTGAGGAGATAACTTAATCCCTGGAATATTCAGTGATGGTTGAGGGACTTGCGGTTGAGGATGATGAATTATATTTGCATCTGGTTGATTTAAAATAGGTGGTGGCGATGAACTTCTAGTCAAGATTGATTTTGGAATTTCTTCTTCCTTTTTTGGTTGAGCAGGAGATTTAATATCCTTATCAGAAGGCATTTCTATAATGACAAATCAGTGATAGATAGTGAACTAATGTGAAGAAATTAAGTAAATTTAAAATAGATTATGATTTTCAATATTTCGTTTTTTATTGATAATGGTTAATCAAACAAACAAACAAAAAAAAATTCCATAGAGAAATTCAAAGGGAAAAAAAAAAAAACAAATAAATTCCACACAATTGCTATTAAATTTTTTCTTCTGCTTCTGGCTTCACTGTGAAAAAAAATTTCTCACGGTTTGTGATTACGTAATGGGCTTTTTACCATTTTTCCAATTTCTTGGGAGTGGAACACAAACTATCCATGAATAATGGTTGTTACTTTGAATAAATGATATACTCAAGTTGTTGATTAGTGGTAGTTGATTGATGATGTTGACTGTCAAGCTAAAGAAACTGATTAAAAGTCAGTAGTATGCTCTCTACACGTTAAGGTTACAATTCACCAAGTTGTACAGACGATACAACTTTGATTACTATTATTATGACATCAGACCCAAGAGATTATAAAACAGGTGTTTCAGTATGAATTCGTTCATCAACTACAATTTCATTCATGTAGCAATAAAATGATATATCTTTAATAATATGTATATTAAACAGCTGTAACTAACTAAGCATGTTGCTAGAATTATTCCATTATAAATGTTAGTAGAGTTGAATGCTCCTTCCATAGGCTAAACGATAAACATCAACCAAATGAAAAACCGGGATAATTGTACCCATCAATGACACCCTGTGTCACGCAAAACTATTGCTAAGTGAAGCATCTTTTAACAAATGTTGTTTCATTACAATTTTTTTTCTTCTTCTTCTTCTTATTCTTCATCACCAAACTGGCCACCTGGTCAGTTAGTTGGTCGTGTAATTTGTTTAAATATGGATCACGTGAAATGGTTGACACACGTTTATATTGCAGTATTTTCTTTTTACTACACTTCAATCAATCACTAGTATACTTTAATTAAGTGTTACTTGCTGCAAATCTGTCTCTTATATGTAAATTCTCACCATATACTGATTGTAAATATGACTTATAATGATAATTAATATTCAACCAATGAAACTTTGGTTTTGTTTTTTTTAATCCCTTATACATTGTGATTATCAGTTAAATCACACTATTTTTTTATAAACCTATAAACTTGATATTATTTCCAAACAATGAATCTTCATCTTCAATAGCATTATCAACTTTAAATTTGTTGACTGTTATAAAACAAGTCAAATTAGTTTCTGATAGATCCAATTCTTCAAGTTTTGGAAATCTTTTTAATGAACCAATTAATTCATTCTTCAGTAGCCTCAATTTAGTTTAGTCAAAACAAAACAGAAAAAAAAGCTCGGTAAACATTCATTCTTTATATGTGATACAAATATGAAAAGAGTAGAATAATGACTATTTGAATACTGTCTACTCCTGAAGAGGACTAACTCTTGGTAAGCATTTTATTCATTAGTTGATAGCAATGATTCTATTAGAGAATGTTTGGCTTTGCTTCTAAAATTAGTAGAAGACGGGATAATAGTTGGATAGTGTAATTCCAATAGTAAATACACATACTAAAAGAAAAGTGAACATCGCCTATTCAAAAGTAATTAAGGATAACAAGAATCATAGAACCACCTGTTCGAGTTATGCTTTGTTGAGTTTAACCCATTTTATCAAAGAATGGTCGTGTATGTGTGACAGTTTTACCTGCAGGTCTGAGAAATGAATCAACTTGATCAACAACGAGAGGAAAAAAAATTAATATCATTCTCTTTTTGTTAGTTCTGGATTATCACAGTTTGGTACATATCTCGAAATTGTCCGTTGCCGACTTTTTAATTTCTGTTCTCGCTGAGGGCGTAAAGTTATTACCAATAAGATATGGTAATAATTAAATGCTTTGTCTACTAACGTTTCATTGAATGAATGTCAACAATCTAGCATTTATTTAGCAATATTAGAGAAGGTAGTAAACTACAAATAGATATCAAGATGTTCTATATACGCATTGTTTGACTACTTTTGTTTGTTTTACTCCTTTCTTGACTATTGCTGATTTGTTTATTATTAGAAATATACATTTATTTTGTCTTTTAAAGGATATTTAATTGTAGAATTATAGATTTTGATCAACCATACTTTAGCTAGTAAATGATAGCGTTTAGGTTGTTCACACAGTCGTGGTTTATCTATTTAAAAAATCTACATGAGAGAAATGAATATTTGAAAGGAAAATCCATACAAGGAATATTATTTATATTAATTTAATAGTATAAACTGGATTGCTAGAATGATAACTCGTTAGTAGATCCATATATTAACCTAGTAATTATAGGCCACTAACCAACAACTACATCGAATCATTCCACAATAATGTAAAAAAAAAACTAACGCTCTTAATTATCAAAACATACCTTAACCATGAAATATTTTTCTAGTTTTTTCTTTTCCCTTGTTGACATGAGAAAAGTGGTGATAACTTCTAAAAATTCGGTATGTTTGTATGCAGGAATAGACAAAACAAAGCACGTGCCACACTAAAAAGTTGAAATTGTTTCCCTAATTATTCATAAAGTAGTAAACGATACTGATACTGTTGATTAATTAGAGTAAAGTCAATAGTTTCTTTGATAAATTCCAACAAATTGCCAGTTAGGGGTAAATATAATCATTTTACTATAAAAGTATTACCAATTTTGAGTGAAAATATAAAAAGTCACATTTACTTATAATACAAACATACTGGGGATATATCTCCAATGATACTTACCACAGGATGATTATAGATACCTACTTTATAGATTATTCAAATGAAGTCCAAACATCCATAAAATTGAACTACCCTTTTTTTAGGTCGTGTATATTTTGACAGATATTTTAAACCATCAATCAAAGTCTAATCCAGTTTACCAACTGTAAAATACTTCAAGTAAACGTAGATTATCTCAATTATATACCCAAGTTTACACTCATATTATCAACTACAACCTCATACACCAATTCTTTGCAATAATAAAAAAAAAGATGAGGACATTCATGTGTATGACGCACAAGACTGCAGTCATCAAAGTAATTCTTTCCAAACTATGATTCATACACAAAAATTGAAACAACATTACTTACACAAGTAAGAAATGTACATTCTTTAATAAGTAGAAATCTTTTTTAAGAAAAAAAAAGAAATTCTCCCGAGGGTGAGTCGAACACCCGACCATTAGATGGCAAGGTTGGTTGAATTGCAACCAATTGTAATCCATTACAGTCTAATGCTCTACCAACTGAGCTATCGAGAGCTTTGATTGGTTAACGTCATAATTTCAGGTGAACAAACAATGGATACTACCATATATAATTCTGATAATTTATATTGCAAATAGGTTTCAATCATGATAAATTCAATATGTAACGTAATATCATTGTGCAAAATCCCCCCTTGAACAGGGTTATATCCTATAATTTATAAAAATAAAGTGGAATTTATCTATACAAAAATGACTAATCATTATAGGGGCGGAATATATAGAAATACTTACACTCGTGCTCTTACCAAAAATATTAAGGGTAGTGCACATTGGCAATAGAAATAATTTTCTTCATAACCCTTTATTTTATTTTTGCTAACAATATGTTGATGTTAAATGCCCCACTCTCGTTTTATTCTTATTAAAGAATAGTGATTAAAATCCGAAATGGAATGACATGAATATGTTTTTTATACAAGACATTGTTGTTGTTGTTGTTGTTTCAGAAATAAAATGAAAGTGTCATGTAAAAACCAGCAAATTTGCTATTGATGACTCTTTAATATTTGTTGAGAATGATTTCTGGAGAAACAGTGAAGAATAGTTTGCAGAGATAAATTACACACTTTAAAATCAGTGGGATTATTTTGTGTGTGCTCTTGCTCATTTATGTACAAACATATGCAAGTGTAATTATCTTTACTTTGTTAATTACAATGAGATATTGGGTGTTAACCAGAGAGAAATATGTAGCACTGTACCGTATCACGTGTTCACACCATTATGCTAGTCTAAAATTTCTTTCTTACTTTCTTTCTTTCTATCTGTATTGTTTTATTAGTTTATTCCTTGTTTTGGGTGTGTGTTTTTTTTTGCTGGTGATTTGTTCTTTAAGGGAAAAGTTGTGGATTTCCCGTTTTTCTGTTTTCGTTGATTAAAGTGTACATGTACATAAAGAAGAAGAAGAAGAAGAAGAAAAAATTTTCTCTCTCTCTCTCTGACTCTCTCTGACTCTCTGACTCTCTCACTCTCTCAGTTACGCTCACCCACCTTTACTTTAAATTAAAGACAAAATCAGTTTCTACCCTTTTTCTTTAATTTTTAATTTTTAATTTTTATTTACTACTATTATTCAACAACCTCTACAACCACTACCACTACAACCACTACCACTACAACCACTATATACTAATCACTTACGGATTATATAATCTACTACTCTGATATTATTCAACAATAAACTACTACATTCAATTCTTCATCTTACTCCATTCACTCCCACACTGTATTAATATTATCAATAACATCTATCAATTATTTTTATTTTAATTTTTACTTCTCCCATCAATCATTATTATTATTATTATTATTATTATTATTAATATAATTATTTATTTATTTACTGATTTTTTTATCCCAAGTATATCTACTATTCTTCCCATAGTCCCCTATATAAGAATTGTTTATTTTTTTTTTTAAGAATGAGTTTTGCAAGAACTGAAAGACGTAAATCAATGGCGGAACGTAGACCAAGTACTAGCTACACTCCCCCAGTTATTCCTCATTTGGCCGGATTGGAGAAACCACAGGATCAATATTTGAAATTAAACAACTGTGACGTATTAATCTTGGGTACGGGTTTACAAGAAAGTATTTTGGCCGCTTCTTTATCATGGCAAGGTACTCAAGTTTTACATATCGATCAAAATAACTATTATGGTGATTCTTGTTCAACTTTAACTATAGAACAAATCAAAAAATGGTGTATGGATGTAAATAATGGTAAAATTAATCATTTCCAAGATGCCCAAATTTATATCCCTGGTGGGAAATTCACTAATCAATTTAATTCAAAAGATTATGGGATTGATTTGACTCCTAAAATTATGTTTTGTCAAAGTGATTTATTGAGTTTATTAATAAAATCAAGAGTTTATCGATATTTGGAATTCCAAAGTTTGTCTAATTTCCATGTATTTGAAAATGATGATTTCCAACAAAAAGTAAATGCAACTACCAAACAAGATATTTTCACCGATAAATCATTATCTTTGAAAACAAAGAGAAATTTAATGAAATTTTTAAAATTTTTATTATTAGATCCAGAAATTGAATACAAGGAAAAGATAAAACCATATAAGGATTCTCCAATTCAAGATTTCTTGAAACAAGAATTCAAATTAGAAGAACCTCAAATTAATGAATTGGTTTATTCAATTGGATTAAGTTATAAAGAACAAACAAACACAAAACAAGCTTTGATTAGAATGAAAAGATTCTTGAGTTCATTTGATATTTATGGTAAATTCCCTTGTATGGTTTCAAAATTTGGTGGACCAGGTGAATTGCTGCAAGGTTTCTGTAGAAGTGCTGCTGTTGCTGGTACAACTTATAAATTGAACACAAAATTGGTTGATTTTGATCCAACTTCAAAGATTGCCCATTTTGATGATGGTTCTCAAATTAAAATTAATGAAAAACTTGTCATTTCTCCAACTCAATTACCAAAATTCTTACAATCTTCTTATGATAAAGTTGTCGAGAATTTAAAACCTTTTTATATCACAAGATTTGTTACTGTTGTTAGACGTGATTGTAAAGAATGGATGTCTGGAAATGAATCACTGGCTATTGTTGTATTCCCACCTCATTCATTACCTACAAATAATAATTTTTCAGTTCAAGTTATAATTCAAAATGGAGGTTCAGGAGTTTGTCCAAACGGTCAAGCTATTTGGTTTAGTAATACTATTGAACAAGATTTAAATCGTGCTAAAGCTGATTTAGAATCTGCATTTGAAAAAATGGAAGCTTCATTATTAAGAGAAAGTTCATCTGATGAAATTGTTAATGATATATTGGATGAAGAAGATTTCGTCATGAGTGAACAAGGTACTCCAATACTTGCAAATTCATTCAAATTGGGCTCTTCATTGATTAATTTTGTTCCTAAAGAGAAATTGGAAATTGTTTGTAAATTGGGTTATGTGGAAAAAACATACATCAATCCAGATTTATCAAATATTTTCAAACCAAATGAATCAAACAATATAATTTATAAAAATGTTCAAGATTCAAATAATGAAATAATTTTCTCCAATATGCCAAGTTCAGAATTAAGTTATGATGGAATTATAACAGATGTTAAATCAATTTATCAAAAAATCACAGGAACAACTGATGATTTCTTTGATGTTGATTTTGAAGATGATGAAGATGAATATGATAGAAATAATCAACCCGTTGTGCCTCCAAAAAGACCATCTGTTGTTGGAGGTATTGTTGGTGGTGGTAACCACGGTAATTCTAGTAATGCCAATTCAGGTACAAATCTTGCTGCTTTCAGAGAACAACTGAGTAATAATAATAACAATGAAAATGCTATTGATTCAGATGATGATTCCGATGATGAAATGAGAAATGATGATGAAGAAGAAGATCAAGGTAGAGGTCCAGAACCTTTCGGAGCAGATGAAATGGAACTATAATAAATAAGTAAGTATAATAGAAAACTTTTTATATATATATATATGTAAATGATAATAATGATTGGTTTCCTTGTTTGTTTTTTAACTAGTTTTTATACTCCTCATGTTGAAGTTCTTTATATAATTCCAAATAACTGTATTTATTACGTATATAATCTTTTTTTTTAATAATAAACAAATATATATAAATCGAAAAAAAGAGGTATCTATCTAATTAAAAAATATCAAGAACTGAAATGAAATCAACGAATGGCAAGTATAGTTGTTTTGTTTTTTTGTTATACAATTAAAACAATACCAAGGATAAAATTAATTAAAATTAAATTAATCATTGAATTTTCTAATTTTAATCCATTATTATAACTACCAGTTTGAACAGGATATCCACTTATCATACCAGTATAAGTTGAATAATCTCTAGTTGTAAATTGATCAGCAACTGTAGTACTTTGTATAGTATTAGTACCACCATCATTTGATGATGTAATACTATTTAATATACTTCCTAAAATTCCATTACCTCCATTAGAAGTAGTAGAAACTGATGTTGTTCTTGAAGTTATTAAAGTTGATGAATTAGAATATCCTTCTGTTGCTGTGGCATTTATACCTAATAATGAAGCTAACCAATTATCAGTACTTGATCTAGTAGAAGAAGAAGATCTAGTAGTTGAATTTCTTGATCTTGTAGATGATGAGGAAGAAGTAGTTGTAGTGTTTGATGAAATGGTTGAATTTCCAAGTAATGCTTGTAACCAATTCTCAGTAGATGTTGTTGTAGTAGATGATGGTTCTTCACTTATTTCAGTTTCTGATGCTTCAATTTCATTAGTAGTTTCAGTTTCTTCATCAAATTCAGAAGTTTCATCATAATTATCCGTTGATTCTGATTCTATAGTTGATCTTGTATTTGTAAACAATGTTAAAACAACATTACTTGAACTAGTTGAATCATTTTCTGAATTTACACTAGTACTGGTACTGGTACTTGTAGTTTGTGAAATTCCAAGCCAATTCAAGAAATTAAAACTTGAAGTAGAACTAGATGATGATGATGAAGATGAAGTTCCAATTGCTCTAACTGAAGTAGAACTAGGAGTAGATAATCTTAAAGAACTCGTAGTTGATTGTTGTTGTTGTGATGGTGGACCAGTTCCATACCAATCATGACTAGTCAAAGGACTATTTGTAGTTCTTTCAATAGATGTTGAAGAAGGTGGTGTGGTTGTTGATGTTGTTGAACTTGCTGTACTTTGACCTAAAGTAGTACGACCAGCACCAAATAATCCTTGATACCATGGTTTATTACTACTTGAACTACTACTACTAGTAGATGATGATGACGATGAAGTTTCTATATTTGAAGGAGTTCCATAAATTTGATACCAAAATGTAGATCCTGTACCTTGATCAGTAGTTGAAGTAGTTACGATTTGTTGAGTAGTTGAAGGAGTTCCAAATAATTGATACCAAAAAGTATTTGAAGTAGTTGTTGTTGGTATATCATCATCTGCTCTTTTAATATGTAATCCCAGTACTAATGGAATAGAAATTATTATCAATGTTTCAATTTTCATATTTATGATTCCTTGATCTTCGAAAGAGTTAAATTTTTCTAATATAAAAGAAAATGGATGATTTATAAGAATTTATATAAATTCTAGATTTCTATTTATATTTTCAAAAATTCATCGTCATGGTTCCTAAAGAATATTAACCTAAATAGTAAAAAAAAGGAACAACGATTCAATGTCCGGATTAATGAACTGTGAAATCAAATAATCACGATACTGAGAAAATTTCCTTTTTGGGAAATATAACCTGAATGCAAAAAAAAAAAAATCGAGAAATAGTACTAGAACAAAATTTCTATTCCCCTGTTTATTTTTTATGTAAAATATTCTATATCGTGGGGTCTTTAAAAATACCATTCAATAGTTTATATTATTCAACTATCAAGATGTCAAAACGCATTTAAGTGTCCTTGGTTTCAGCTTGGATTGTGGAAGAAGAACGATCGATCACTAACAATGAAGTTGATAGTGATACCAGCAACTACACACACGCATTTGTCCTTTTTTCTTCTTATTCTTTAAAGAACATTATCATATACATTAGCTTGCTATAACACTCCTTGTTTCATTACCCACATGGTTGTGGCTTAATTGAAATGAAATTACCAATGGTGAGGTTTATCCTGTGATGGTATTTGATTACTCTTTTAAGTTATCGTCGATAAGCGCCGCACATTTTTAACAACTGGTAGCCGCAAATTATAGGGCTATAGCCCTAACTTATAAATTTATCGCCATTTCACACGACTTTTAGTCTAATTTTTTTTTTGCCTCATAGTGAGAATTCCCCCTAACACTCACTCACACTGAGTGAAAAATTTCTACACCTCATTCCAAAATCTTACCTGGGTTCTTCTTTTGGAAACCACTGAGCAGTAAATTGATTTACTTGACGAAGAAGTCTATACAGTATAATTAATAGAAAAAATAAATCATCCATAATGTCTGATATTGAACAAGAAACCGTTGTTGAAGAAGTTGTTGTTGAAGAACAATCCGGTGCTATTACCATTGAAGATGCTTTAAAAGTTGTTTTAAGAACTTCTTTAGTTCACGATGGTTTAGCTAGAGGTTTGAGAGAAGCTTCTAAAGCTTTATCTAAAAGAGAAGCTCAATTATGTGTCTTGTGTGATTCCGTTACTGAAGAATCTATCATTAAATTAGTTGAAGCTTTATGTAATGAACCAGAAGAAAAAATCCCATTGATTAAAGTTTCTGATGCTAAATTATTGGGTGAATGGGCTGGTTTATGTCAATTAGATAGAGAAGGTAACGCTAGAAAAGTTGTTGGTGCTTCTTGTGTTGTCGTTAAAAACTGGGGTGCTGATTCCGATGAAAGAAACATTTTGTTGGAACACTTCTCTCAACAATAAATTAGTTAATCTGATTTATTATTATTAAAATAACAACTATAATCCATTTTTTCTTTTAAGAATATATTGTATATTTTTTATAACTTGTAATATAAAAGATTAATGCATTATTAAAAAGATAAAAACAATATTGATTGATACTGATCAGTGTCGCGTCATATAAGATTCATTTATGACACTATAAATTAGACACGGTCTTGTTAGCGAGACACGGGAGCGGGAAAAATAAACCCACCAAAAAAAAAAATAATCAAAATCAAAACAATTCATTTCTGGAGTAAACAAATATATTCCGTGGCGACAACAAGATATGGACGATAGGACGTTAAAGAAAACAGCAAGGATACGGGGTTCAGGGTATGTATAATTCTATGGGATGATACTTTAGAAATGCATTTATACTAACATGATATTTATTACCAGCTCCCGAAATATTCAATCATCAGAATTAAATATAAGCAATTCAACACAAATTAATAATCAACGAATAAATAAAAAACATGCACGAATAAGAGGATCAGGATTACGAAATACAAAAACTACTCAATCATTAACTATTGATTCATCATCTAATAATGAGAATAAACGATTAGTTTCACAGTTATCATCAGCGTTAATAAATAAACAAGATTTGGAATTGACTAGATCAACAAGAAGAAAATCATCCATTTTACCATATACTATTATTGATAAATTACCACCTTTAAGAAGAAATAAAAAAAGAGTTAGTTTTAAAGAACCTGATTTAAATACAGAGCATGAATTGCCAGATATTGGATTTCCAGAAGAAGAAAACACAACACCTGTGAAACGAACAGTAGGAAGACCAAAGAAACAAAAATCATTACGTGGAAGAAAACCCAAATCAAAGGAAGATGAGCGACAACAACAACAACAAGAAGAAGAAGAACAAGAAGAAAGTGATACATCATTACTTAAAGCACAAGCGATTGATGAGAAAATTGCAAAAGTTAAACAAAGAATAAAAGAATCTGGATTAATTGGAAATGTAAATTCAAAAAGTAGGAAACGTATTAATGAATCAAGTATTTTAGATAGTCCAAAGTCAGAAAATTCAGAAATTGGATTAATTAATGGATCAAAAAGATCACAACATTCATCATCAATTAAGAAAAGAAAAGTATCATCAGGTGAATCGTCACTAATATCACAACCTTCTTCACCACCACCACCACCACCACAACCATCTTCAATACGTCAACAAGTCATTCCTACCCCATCTCCTGAACCAGATATTAGCGATTCTGAACAAGATAGTGATCCAGATTATGGGAATTCAATAATTCCTAATAGAAGAAGACAAGGGGCAAATATAATATCATCAGGTAAAACTCGACGAGTAGCACTTCCATTATTATCAAAAACCAAAAGTAAAATCACTATAGATTATCCAACACTTGTCAATGCATCAAATAATCGAGGTAGAATACAACGAGCAAGAATGTTGGATGTATTACGATCATTAATATCAACATTTGAACCACCACCTTCATTAACTAATAATAATTTAGAAATTCATGAAAGATTTAAAAATAATTTACTTTCAAATATAGATAAATTAAGAGATGAAACTACAACAATCGAAGATATTGCTAAAAATATTCATTCTGTACAAAAAGCTAAAAAAGAATTAAGAAAAATGATATTTGATTTAAAAAATGATCATGTTGATATTGGTAATCAATTGAATCAATTACGTGTTAATATAAAGAATAAAAAACAACAATTTGAATCTTTAAATTTATTAACTGATCAATTTAAACAAACTAAAGAGATGATGTTGATGATGGAGGAGAAGGAGGAGGGAGGTAAGAAGAATAGAAATTCAGGATTGAATGATGATGTTCAATTAAAGTTGGCATCGTTAGGAAAGATATTGAATCCCGATATTGGATTATGTTCAAAACTTGAACACATCAATAATAAACTTGAACATTTAGATGAGTCTATATAATAAATAGACATTTGTAACGAATATTTAAATTTGTATTATTATCAATTATTATTATACTAAATTACTGTACAAAAAAAACAAAAACAAAAAAAAAAAACTAAAATAACAATTCATGATATATGAAAACAATTTAATGAATAAAAACAAAAAATCAAACTTACGATTATCCAGTTAATGATTAAATTATAAGGAAACAAAAAAGAAAGATATCATATCCCATCTGTTCCCTAAATCCATGTAAGCATTGGTACTTCCAAATCTCTCTCTCTCTCTCTCTCGTGCTCCACTTTTTGACTTGATTCATTTCTCATATTTAGTTCTCATCTTTAATCAAAGCCAAAATCATTCTATACAAGTAAAAGAAGAACATCAATAAATGGAAACCCAATTTCAAGAAAGATTCTTTTTTATGTTTAGATAAAGTTCTAAAAATTTCAGTAGCATCCAATAAATGATTCTTAGTATAAAATTTATTAACATTATAAGCCAATAATGGTAAATTCAACAAGAAACAAAACCAATAACCATTAATTAAAAATAAAACAGTAATAAATGCATGTAATCCAGCTTCTGGAATAAACCAAGGATTTAATTTATTACATAATTCAATTGGATTAATATAATCACATTCTAAATCAGAATACATAATTGTGAAAAAAACTTGAGAAAACAAATTAATTGCATTGGTAACAACCGCAAGAATAAATAACCTAATTAATAAATTGGTTAGTTTCCATTAATGATGAATGGGTACTTAGTTGTTGTTTACAGGTAACAATCATTAAATAAGATGCTATCATCAATTCTTTCACGTTGTCTTTGAACTTGACAAAAAATTGCCGTTCGCCAAAATGGAATAAATATGACAATCTAATCCATAAAGTGTGTGTATAGTTCCTGGATTACCCATGCTAAGTAACAGTGATTTGTCGATGAATAAATAACATACCATCCTTCACCGTTCATTTTAAGTATATGTTTATGCAAGTAAATAAGTAAAGGAGTTGATGATTAATAATAATAATAATAATAATCAAAAATTGTTGATAATTACAAATCTAATTTAAAGGTGATAATTTTTTTTCTTCTTCTTCTCTTACAGCCAAAAACAACAAAAAAAAAATTTTTTTTTCTCTCTCTCTCTGTTCTTCTTTGATCTTCTGTTTGTCTGTTGATTGATTGATTGATTGTTGATATGACAAAGAGAGAGAGAGAGGAATTTCAGATTACGTCGACTGATTGCCCCCATTGCGGTCGAATTGGCTCGCACAAGATCTTGTCCACCCCCCCCCCTCTCAAGGAATTGTGATCTAAAATATTGTTACATTGCAAAATGATAAACACACAAGAAGTCATGAACACGTATTATATATTATTACACATAGCTAACTCTTTTCTACACATTTCCATTTCCAATCTCTTTCTTTATCAACTGTTATAATATCATCAACTTTACCATCAAATTCAATTGGAAATTTATCAAATTCACCAAATTCAATTAAATTAACCCATTTTTGTTCATTCACATCATACCAACATCTGATTACGTGAACGGTATCTTTATCTTGAATAACTCCTTGGATCCAATTCCCAATTCTAACTAACCTACCTAATCCATTAATCAATTCTAATGCAAAGATAGGAATATTGGCATCATTATTTTCTTCATCTTCTCTAACTTCTTTATTTGGTGTATGTTTTAATGGATCCAATGATCTCCATATTTCAATATATGGAGAAACAACACCATTATCATTTTTCATCTCACCAGTTTCTTTTCTATCTAATCCATATTCACTAAATGTTCCAATATCAGAATCAATAACTAATGGATCCCCCAGAATTAAACTTTCATGTAATG
Source organism: Candida tropicalis MYA-3404 (assembly GCF_000006335.3). NCBI lineage: Eukaryota > Fungi > Ascomycota > Pichiomycetes > Serinales > Debaryomycetaceae > Candida > Candida tropicalis. The sequence goes on along the minus strand of NW_003020061.1, from coordinate 185,538 downwards.
CAACTGATGATATAACATTATCAAACTTAATACGTCCATTATCCAATGGAATTTCTTTACCAGCAATACACCATTGGAAAACTTCATGAAATTTTTCATCTTTATTGATTTTAGAAATATATGGATAAAATGATTTGAAAATTCTTATATCTACATAATTATCATTTGGTGTTGTGAAAGCCAATGTACTTGTAAGTTCTTCTGGTTCTGCCGGTGGCCATTGAATAGATACTCGAGTTGAAATAACCATCTTTGATAATAATACGTTGATATTTTACTTTAGTTGTAAATAATAAACAAATGCAACAAAAAACCAAAAGAATTAAAGACAAATAAGAAGGAATTAAATACTCTTGATAAATTCAATTTGATTAAATCTGGAGAACGGAATAATAATAATTAAAAAGGGTAATTAAATTCCGTTTATCTATAAAGAAAAAAAAAAAAAACTGCGAAATATATTACTTAAATTAGAAACTATAATAAATACACTAATATGATTGATCAGTTAGCGCTAAACAAAATCATTTCCGTTACATACTTTGGTATAAATCAAACAATACTTTTCTTCTTATATCTTCAATCAAACTACCATTTAATTTAACCATTTTGTAAAAATAAACAACAATAAAACATTCAAAGATATCTCTCGCATTAAGTAATTCATTTCCATCTTGGTTTATCAAATCAATTAAAAAGCTCTTATCTCTGTTTGTCCAAAGTCCAGAATGATCTAATTCTTTATAATTAACCAAAAAGCTCTGAATATCTTCACCTCTAACTATATCAAGATTTGTTGCATCCTTTTCATCTGATGAGAAAACATATGGATATAAATCTTTGGTACATGGATTTAATCTTGCATCCAATACTTTTAAACTATTTCTTGATCCACGTAATCCCTTCATTATAATACCATGTCCATCTATTAAATTATCAACAAGATAAATTTTCTTAAGTTTGGTGAAATTTTCCAACCCTGATAAATCAGTCAACTTATTAAAACTCAAATTTAAATTCTGTACATTAGGAAATTTCAATGCTAAATCATTTGGAATAGATTCTAAATTCATGGCAGATAATGTAAGATGAGTAACATATGGGAAATTGCTCATGAATTTCGATTTAGGGATTATATTGAAAAAATGACGATTACCTGATAAATCCAATTTCTTGACATTTTCACAACCATAAAGTATTTTAACTAATGTTTCGCTACTTTCTTGCGATTTACATGAAATTTCATCAAGTGCCTTTAATTTTTTAATCCCATCTACCTCTGAAATTACATTTTGATCAATTTTTAAACATCTCAATAGTGGCAAGTTTGACACATCTAAATATCTAATAATGTTGAATCTCATCAGTAATTTAACTAAACTAGAACTTTTACTTTCAAATTTAAACAAGGAATTATTGTCCAACTCTAAAACCTTGAGTTTTGGTAAATGACTTAATCCTGTAATATGTTGTATGTGATTATTTGAAAGATCCAACATTTCCAAATTTGGCAAATTAACATCATTAAAATTAACTTTTCCTTGAATTTCATTTTCCAGTAGATTTAAAACTCGAAGATTGAAAAATTCTCCTAATCCTGAAAGATTACTAATTTTGTTATTATGCAAACTTAGACTAGTTAAATGAATATTCTGGCTAAGATTAGTAACCACAGTTAGTTGATTATTATCTAAATTCAATTCTGTCAAATCGTGGTAATCACTGAAAGGAGTAATACCTTCAATTCTATTATTACTTAAATCCAATTGCATCACTTGACGAGGTAATCCTGTTAAATATTTTATATCATTATTAGATAAATCAATTTTAACTAAACTTGGCAACAATGTATTCAATCCTTTGACATTATTTAAATTACAATGATCCAACATGATTTCACGTATGTCTTTCCATGATAATGACTCATTATCTAAAGTTTCAGTAATAACAGAAACAAGTCTCTTGTTAGATTCCGAAAATGATACTTCTTGAATTTGTGAAACTCTTGTTACATCACCAAAAGCAGCAGGAGTGGCTCGCATTGAACTTGAACTAGTATCTGGTTCATGAAATGAAACCTCAAGTGGTTCAGTTCCTCTTTTTGATCTATTCTTTTTAAGTATACTTTGCTGTGGTTGTGGTTGTGGTTGATCTTGATCTTGAGGTAGTGGTTGTGGGTTTGATGGTTTTACCAGAGCATCTATATTCGTAGAAGTTGTTGGATGAGAATCATCAATTAAATCTGGAATAGATGCAAATGTCGTATGATTTAAAGATTCGTTTTTACTTCTCCAAACTTGTTTTTCAGGATCAAACACATTGCCATTAATTTCATAAGGTATTTCAATATTAGGTTCAACTCTTCCTTTAGTTACTTTACGCTTGAAATTGCCTCCTTTATTCAATTGTAATTGTGAAATTGATTTCCAAATCACAGAATTCGAACTAGCACGACTCCCAAGAACAGGTGATTTTCTTGCACGGGATTCTTCCAACGGATTAGAATTCTCATGTTCAAACATTGGAATTCTATTCTGCACTATATGAGCTGAATTCAAATGTGCTCTTGTTGCTGGTGAAATATAATTTTTTGTTTGTTCTGGTGAAAAATATTTCTTTGGATTGGCAACAGGAATAATTTCTGTTTCAAAACTTTCATGAACATCATCATCACCATCCTCACCAAGGTCTTCACTTTCTTCATCAAATGTATACGATCCTTCAGTTGGTTCAGGAATCTCATTTTGATGAATCATCAGTCGAGTTTGCAGCACACTTTCTCTTGAATATGAAGTATAATTTTGAGGATCTTCACTGCTAGCATCAATCCCCTGAGTATGAGCGTCTCTTATCTCACTTGTATCCGATTTCATACCCGTTGATCCTGTAGAAAAAGAAGTAAATGGTGATGAATCGTCTTGATCTTGATCATTATTAAAATTGATTTGTTGATCAATATCAAAACCTTTTTTCGGAGTGGATGTATTTGTCGCTTGAGAAGTGATTCGTACACCATCAGTCATACCAGGATATCCCTTTTTCTTTAAATCTGAAAATACTTTATCAGCATTCTTTAGATATGATCTTTCATTGTATGCACCTGTCTTGGTGAAATCTTTAATGTTTCTAGCATCAGGGGTATTAAGAATAGTTGAATTTAAATTAAGTACTGGGGGCTTGGATAAACTATGACTTGTTCTTTTCAGTACTGATTGTTCACTAGTTAATGGAGGTGCAGGTGTATTTTTATTTGAACGGACATTTTCAATTACTTCTGCTAATTGATTTTTTGTAAAAGTATTATAAAAATTATGATATAATTTCAATGGTGATGAAAGGTCTCTGTTTGGTCCATTGGCAATAACTTCTCTTACTGTTTCCATAGGTCCAGGAAAATCTCTTGGATGTTTATTAATAGTTGGATATGGTGTTGAAACAGTGGTTGAAATAGAATTTTGTTCTTTATTAATTTGATCTTCTTCTTGGTCAACATGTTGGAATATTCCTGCTAATTCATCATTATTCTTCTGGTTCTCATATTCTAGGTGTGCAGCTCTATATTTAGGTACTTCCATATTCAGTATATTGGAATTATGAATCACTGAATTACCTGTGTTCAAATCATATTCTGTGAATGGACTTGGTCCCTGAATTCCCATTTTACCAGGTGTAGAAATTTGAGATTTGAATTCTTCCGATGGCCATTTAACATCTGGTAATCCAGGAGGATAAATCCCCGCAAAATTCCCTGGATTGTTGTTACTAACATTATTATGTGACAATTCGTTCTGTAATTGAGTTGAAGTTTCTTCCTCCGTAATTCTTGTAGCAACTGCTATTCCTGGGGTTGTACCATTCATAATTTTTGAAGCACCCAAATCTTTGGATCTTGCATTAGGATGAGTTTTATTTTTAAATGTATTAGGAAGTGATTCACCTGGTGCAGAATCACTCAAAATTGAATACTGTGTCATGTTATTTCCAAATTCGGAACTTTGATTCCCTGTAAAATCAATATTCTGACGATAAGATAATTTTTGTTTATATGGCAAAATATGTTGTGGAGATGACTGTTCCAATATTGAAATCAGTTGATTATTATTATTGTTATTAAGGTCATTAATATTATCATTATTATTAAGGTCGTTGATATTATCAGGGTTATCATGAATCATATCAACTTCATCCGACAGTTTTTGCATGACAGATTTCTCATTTGGTTTGGAAATATCATTGATATTGTCAATTTCAGATGGATTTGAATTTTTTGTTGTTGACCCTGAATTATCTGACACTTCACTATTGTTACTTTGGGAATATTTGTCAACCCCTTGATCAGGAGTTTCCACAAGTTTTTCAGACATCTTTTTCTCTTTTTCTTTTTGAATAATACAATATTATTCGTCTTGTCGGGTTATTAGAATTTAGTGGGGGAGAAATCTATGCAATAGATATCGGGCATGCTATTATTTTTCCCTCTCGCTCTTTCATTTTCAAAATTTTCTTTTTGTTTTGATTTTGTTTGTTTACATTTTTCAACAATGTGGACCACACAGTAAAATTGAGAACGCGTTATATACAGGATGTAACCACAGTTGGTAGCGCGGAAGAGAATTGGTAGTATCATACATAATTAGTTACAGCAATTCTAGAACCCTTTTGACCAAATCATATGGTTAATCAATATGGTTCTAGATTGAGATATGTTTGACTATGCTACAATCATCAAGAATCAAAGAAATTTCATTCTGTTTCTTTCCTCCTTTCCATTTTTTTTTGATTTTACTAGAAATTTTGAACAAAATTTGAAATTAAAAAAGATAGGGAGAACTGAAATTTCTAGAAACAACAACAAAAAATTCAATAACCCCAAGTTTAGCTTACTCTACAGGATAGTTTTAGTAATCGCAAAATACCTAGATTGCTTAAAGTTAACTTGATAATAATTGATAATAGGAAACTCAATTGGCAAGTCTAAGAGTACCAAGCTTCTGCTGTAAAAAGTGTTATGATAAAAAGCAGTGTGTGTGTGGAGATTGCAAATCTTGATAATTCCACAATTAAATTAATGGATGAAATTGATAATTCTAAATATAACAATTGAATTATGATTTACTAAAAGAAACTAAATCTGGGGCGAGTTGAAGCATGAGTTGTTAATTAATGGCCCTAATTAAATGTTTTCACTACCCTTTGAATCAAGAATTAATGAACATTCTATTGCTAAACTTAAACTTTTCTTTTTATGATTATTTGTTCATCGTTCATTCTTGCTCATAATTAAACCCATAAGGATAAGTTTCTTCATGGACTTTTCTTTAAAAAAAAAAAAATTCGGAAATTTTGGAACAGCTCATTTAATCAACGAACTGCTTATCAAATTCAATGTTTATTGTTTAAAAATTTTTGTTAATCTTTTAGTACATGAATTTATTAAAATAAAAGATAAATTTCATAACCCACTTCATGGGTACAACGGTCCATGCACAACCTAGCATTTACAACAATAATCCCAATTCACTTGTCTTTAGAATATTATAGGCCAATTGTTGCAGATGAGGAGATGCTTTGCATCTTTCAATGCTGTACGACGGCTTATATTGCATATGTTTTTAACTTTTGAGGATTGCCCGAAATTGCCCCTACTTAACTTGTTGTGGCATACAAAGACGCGTTTTAGGAGAATCAACAAAGCGGAACAAACAAATATAAAAAAAAGGGCTCAATTATTGATTCTTTTTATAGTATCACAACTCTCCCCATTCTTAAATCATCTAAGTGAGATCTTCAAATGAAAAATTTGAAACTTTTTTCAAAGCAAAGCATTGAGTGATTAAGTATACCCCAGTCCATTTCTATAATTTCTAATTTTAGTGAAATGGCAGATTTCAATGGCTATGGTCTACCTGAAATGATCAATGCAACAAGTAATGGAGTGTAGCTATTTATTCTTGAGCTCATGGTTTTGTCATACAGTTTTTTATTCATGGGTTCGGGTGGATTTATTTCTCCGGAAACTTTTACCCGATGACGGCATTATCAGACAGACAGAAGAGAATGTTTGTCTGCAAAGTAAATAATAATAAGAGCACAACATGGAATTTCCATATTATAACTACCATATTGCCTGTTGATGATGTTAGCATTACATTCAAAAGGTTAAGCCTTTATATTAAGATCATGCATTTTTTTTCCTAAAAATTTAAAGGGCCTTCCTATCTTTTTTCAATATAGACAATAATTCGATAAAGGGTTTAGTTTCCACGACATAATTGGGGGCTTAAAAAACCCAAAATTTTTGTGTGGAAATGAAAATAGGGTTAAGACTTGCTTTTTGCTCCCAATCTACTTAAATTCTACACTACTCTTGTAAATTTATAAATAGCTTTTGATGGGCATGGAATAAAACCAAGTACAAAATCGTCAATGTAAGGGTATAGGTATTAGAGAATTCGAATATTGCCATGAAATTTGGAATACGATTCTAGAAAAGCAAATGCATACCCAATAAGAGGCAAGATGATGATTTTGGTGATATGTAATTGATACCTGTCTGATAGAGCCCATTTTTCAAACGTACTGGTATTCCATAACCTTTCAATTATACTTCATCTCTCTGCCCTCCCCTCTCCTGTAAAAATATTTCTTTGCATTTGCAGAAACAAAAGTCAGGTTATTCAATTAGTTCCTTGGGGGCGGAGGGAGGTGGAGGTCAAAAAAAGGGGATAGGGATTAAATGAAACTAGTTCCTGGACGAAAGACCCGTACGGTGTGAAATTTAGAAACACTTTGTGTAAAAACTAAGCATGATATGCATAAACTCAAAAGAGAAAGAAATGCCTAGAGCAAGCATCCACAATTATGTACATAATCATTGTGGCTATAACCTCAAGTATTCTTCTGATCATCAACTTGTCTCAACTGTAAACGATTGTCTAAAACATAACTACACAATGAAATATAATAATGCCCGCAAAAAAAAAAATAAAAGAACTTTTGCGACTCTGAATGTTACTAAGAAAAACAAAAAAGTTAAATCGATCTATGCTTTCCCCAGTTTTTTTTTTTTACTTTATATGTAGTTTAGTTAGCTATTTCTTTTCTATTATCTAGGAGTTATATAATGAAAAACAGATTAGGGGCATATCGTTTAGAATTGAAAGGAGGTATTAGAACTGAGGCGACAATAGTACATTATTTGTAATTAAGTTTCAAAAGGGAATTTTTAAGTATTTTGTCAATTCTTCCAGATTTGTCCAGTTTAAAGCCCGTTTACTTAATATTCATTGCTTTTTATTTTTCTGTTTCATGATTATCTGCAATAATCCTTTGTTATTTCTCAATAAATTTATGCAATATCTAAAATGGACTTGCTTAGAAAATGCTGCCCAAAATTTCAGGCGATGAAGCATAGTTACACCATCAATTTTAAGAATTGAACAAAGAAAAAACAAAAAGAAAAGGGTTCATAAATTTCAGAATGGGTTCTGGTCCTTAAGATTGTAGTTTCATCAGAAACACCAATTCTGTATAGTACAGATTCAAGGGATGAGAATATATTCATATCTCATCAAAAGGTATTAAGTGTGATTTCCAATTGGAAAATCATGCCACTCATAACCAGCCCCTTGAATTAAGTTGTCCCTTTGATTTTCTTCTTTTTCTTTTTGCCTTTTTTTTTGTTTTAATTTGCAGCTCTAATCCCCCTTTTGCATTTTTAACTCTTACATGATTTTCTAGAACACTACTACTGCTCTTCTTTTTCTTCTTATTTCCTTTTAGATGGTTGATATCGAATAGTAACAATTTGAAATGGGATTGTTGGATATTCAACAATTTCGTTAATGTAGGAACCGCGTAAAAATTGTTCACAGAATATGAATTTAGTTTTAATGACGACAAACATCACTGTAACTATGCCAATTGAAAAAGTGCAAATATAGATTGTACGTACGGTTCATAATTCATTCCATTATAACAATAGATCAACATCACCAGAGTCTAACACAAATCAATAGGAATTGCAAGAATATTAAAACTGCAAAATTTACTAAATATTTTTTTGCCGCGGCATGTTGCCTGAAAAATTTGTGTGGTATTAATTTCCCTTAGGTGCAGTTCAAAGCATTGGTTAAGAGAGAGAGAGAGCCAAAAAAAAAAAAAAATTCATCAACCTAACACACACTTATTACGAGATATCAACATTTTGTTTTATTGCAAAATGTATACCAAACGGTACAAACGTGCTACTGCCTAAGCATTTGGAATTTGAACTAAATGATGGAATGAAAAAAAAGCGCATACACAAGGTTAAGGATTAATTTCCCTTTTGCACAACTGCACCCCTTTCCATTCTTGTTGTTTTCCATTAGTTTAGTAAAGGTTTCCGTAATGAATATAGATTCCACAGCCATCGTCAATATGGGGCCGATCATTTGGTTATAAAAAGGCTGTTAGTTTCCATGGCATTGCAAATCAGAACTTTTCGATTTTCGTTTCCCAATCACTACCGCATCTGCTAATTTCAGAGAATTATCATGAAGTTTGCTACACTCGTTGCTTTAGCTGGTGCTCTTTCTAGTGCTGCTGCCGGTTCATATAAACATGGCGGCAAACACAAGGATAAGGGTACCACTTACTGGGTCACTGAATACGCTCCTTCGACTTCATATGTCACTGTTACCAAATGTGCTAAAGGTAAATGTACCCCAACTGCTCACCCAACTGGTGTTACTAAAACTACCACTGTTCATTCGGGTGTTACCACCGAGTTCACAACTTATTGTCCTTTAACCACTTCTCATGAAGTTGTCAAGTCCACTTGTTCTGATTCTGTCGTTGTTTGGTCAACTAAAAATCCCCCATGGCATTGGCACTGGCCAAAACCAACTGATTGTGGCCAAAAAACCTCTACCTTAACTACTGGTACTCCAACCCATGTTCCAACTGCTACTCCAACTGTTTCAACCACCTGTCATAAAGTTACTTCCACTAAATGGTGGTGGGCCTACACTACTACTGAATGTTCTACTTTCACTGTTTCGTCCACTTCATCATCATTACTTTCTACTAGTAAGACAACCGAGAGTAACACTGTTCCAACTACTGCTACTGATGTTACTACTGCTACTCCAACTGTTTCAACCACCTGTCATAAAGTTACTTCCACTAAATGGTGGTGGGCCTACACTACTACTGAATGTTCTACTTTCACTGTTTCGTCCACTTCATCATCATTACTTTCTACTAGTAAGACAACCGAGAGTAACACTGTTCCAACTACTGCTACTGATGTTACTACTGCTACTCCAACTGTTTCAACCACCTGTCATAAAGTTACTTCCACTAAATGGTGGTGGGCCTACACTACCACTAAGTGTTCTACTTTCACTGTTTCGTCCACTTCCTCCTCATTGCTTTCCACCAGTGATACAACTGAAAGTACTCCTCTTGAAACTACCAGCAGTGAAGTTTCTACCACTACTTCCGATGACGGTCAACCAACAACCACCACCGCTACTCCAACTGGTGGATTGTCTACTTCTTACACTACCACCACTGATTTCACCACCACTGTTATTACTACTACTGACTGTGGCCACCATGGTTGTTCTCAAACTACCATCACCACTGGTCTTACTGTGATTACTGTTACTACTTCAGAAACCGTCACCAGCTACACCACCTACTGTCCAATTCCATCCACTGAATCAAGTATTGAATCCACCGGTGTTACTTCTGAATCCACTGGTGTCCCATCTGGTGCTGAATCTACTGGCGCTCCATCTGAATCTACTGGTGTCCCATCCGGTTCTGAATCCACTGGTGTTCCATCTGGTGCTGAATCCACTGGTGTCCCATCTGGTGCTGAATCCACTGGTGTCCCATCTGGTGCATTCGAATCTGATGGTGTTCCATTCTGAATCTAAATCCTGCTGGATCTGCATTCTGAATTCAATAGCTGTTGCATCTGGCACCGAAATCACTGATGTTCCCATCTGATCCTGAATCTATTGCAGCTGCATCTGAATCTACTGGTGTTGCCATCTGGATCCGAATCTACTGCTTTGCATCTGAATCTACTGGTGTTCCATCTGGTGCTGAATCTACTGGTGTTCCATCTGAATCTACTGCTGTTCCATCTGGAGCTGAATCTACTGGTGTCCCATCTGGTTCTGAATCTACTGGTGTTGCATCTGACGCTGAATCTACTGGCGCTGCATCTGAATCTACTGGTGTTCCATCTGGCGCTGAATCTACAGGCGCTCCATCTGAATCCACTGGTGTTCCATCTGGCGCTGAATCCACTGGTGTTCCATCTGAATCTACATGTATTCCATCTGGTGCTGAATCTACTGGTATTCCATCTGGTTCTGAATCCACTGGTGTTCCATCTGGTTCTGAATCTACTGGCGCTCCATCTGAATCTACTGGTATCCCATCCGGTTCTGAATCCACTGGTATCCCATCTGGCTCTGAATCCACTGGTGTTCCATCTGGCGCTGAATCTACTGGTGTCCCATCCGGTTCTGAATCCACTGGTGTCCCATCTGGTGCTGAATCCACTGGTGTCCCATCTGGTGCTGAATCTACTGGTGTTCCATCTGAATCTACTGGCGCTCCATCTGAATCCACTGGTGTTCCATCTGGCGCTGAATCTACTGGTGTCCCATCCGGTTCTGAATCCACTGGTGTTCCATCTGGTGCTGAATCTACGGGCGCTCCATCTGAATCTACTGGTGTTACATCTGGTGCTGAATCTACTGGTGATCCATCTGGTGCCAAATCTACTGGAGGTTCCATCTGAATCCACTGGTGTTCCATCTGGTCGCGAATCTACTTGGTGTCCCATCCGGTTCTGAATCCACTGGTGTTCCATCTGGCGCTGAATCTACTGGCGCTCCATCTGGATCTACTGGGGTTCCATCGGACGCTGATATCTACTGGCGCTCCATCTGAATCCACTTGGAGTTCCATCTGGCGCTGAATCCACTGGTGTTCCATCTGGTGCCGAATCTACTGGTGTCCCATCTGAATCCACTGGTGTTCCATCTGGTGCTGAATCTACTGGTGTTCCATCTGAATCCACTGGTGTCCCATCTGGCACTGAATCCACTGGTGTTCCATCTGGTGCCGAATCTACTGGCGCTCCATCTGAATCTACTGGTGTTCCATCCGGTTCTGAATCCACTGGTGTCCCATCTGGCGCTGAATCCACTGGTGTTCCATCTGGTACTGAATCCACTGGTGTTCCATCTGAATCTACTGGTGTTCCATCTGGTGCCGAATCTACTGGTGTCCCATCTGAATCTACTGGTGTCCCATCTGGCGCTGAATCCACTGGTGTTCCATCTGGTGCCGAATCTACTGGCGCTCCATCTGAATCTACTGGTGTTCCATCTGGTTCTGAATCCACTGGTGTTCCATCTGGAGCTGAATCCACTGCTGTTCCATCTGATACTGAATCCACTGGTGTTCCATCTGGAGCTGAATCTACTGGCGCTCCATCTGAATCTACTGGTGTTCCATCTGAAGCTGAATCTACTGGTGTTCCATCTGGAGCTGAATCCACTGGTGCTGCATCTGGTTCTGATACTGCTCCATCCGGTACTGAATCCCACTGGTGCTCCATCTGGTACTGAATCCACTACTCCTACTGGTGGATTGTCTACTTCTTACACTACCACCACTGATTTCACCACCACTGTTATTACTACTACTGACTGTGGCCACCATGGTTGTTCTCAAACTACCATCACCACTGGTCTTACTGTGATTACTGTTACTACTTCAGAAACCGTCACCAGCTACACCACCTACTGTCCAATTCCATCCACTGAATCAAGTATTGAATCCACCGGTGTTACTTCTGAATCCTCTGGTGTCCATCTGAAGCTGAATCTACCGATGTTCCATCTGATTCCCATGGTGTTCCATCAACTTCCGAATGTACTGGTGTCCCATCAGGATCAGAATCCACTGGTGCTCCATCTGGAGCTGAATCTACTGGTGTTCCATCTGAATCAAATGTTGTCCCATCTGGTGCTGAATCTACTGGCGCTCCATCTGAATCCACTGGTGTTCCATCAGGAGCAGAATCTACTGGCGCTCCATCTGAATCTACTGGTGTCCCATCTGGCGCTGAATCTACTGGTGTTCCATCTGGTGCTGAATCTACTGGCGCTCCATCTGAATCTACTGGTGTTCCATCTGGTGCTGAATCTACTGGCGCTCCATCTGAATCTACTGGTGTCCCATCTGGCGCTGAATCTACTGGTGTTCCATCTGGTGCTGAATCTACTGGCGCTCCATCTGAATCTACTGGTGTTCCATCTGGTGCCGAATCTACTGGTGTCCCATCTGAATCCACTGGTGTTCCATCTGGTGCTGAATCTACTGGTGTTCCATCTGAATCCACTGGTGTTCCATCTGGTGCTGAATCTACTGGTGTTCCATCTGGTGCTGAATCTACTGGCGCTCCATCTGAATCTACTGGTGTTCCATCTGGTGCCGAATCTACTGGTGTTCCATCTGAATCCACTGGTGTTCCATCTGGTGCCGAATCTACTGGCGCTCCATCTGGTGCTGAATCTAACACAGGTGACAACACTACTTCGTTGTCATCTGTTGAAATTCCAGATACAACTACTTGCTACAGTACTATTCCAAGTACTGATAGTGATGAAGTAATTATTACCTCATTTACTACAGAAACTGCACACACCACTTCAACTCTTACTGTTACTTCATGTCATCACGATGGTTGTGAAACTCACACCACCAAGACTGGTGTTATTGTTGTTACAGTTACAACCACTGATGTTGAAACAGTTTATACCACTTATTGTCCATTAACTAAGGTGTACCCAGTTTATGGTGTTGCTAAGAAGGCACACTTCAACAAAAGAGATGTAACTGAAAGTGTTTCATTAGTTGTTGATACTGCTGTTACTACTACTGATGCTGGTTCAGCTGATATTAGTTCATGGCCTGCTTCTACTTTGGTTCCATCAGTTTGGCTTTCAAACGGTACTGACAGTGTTAGTACCTATGAAGGTGCTGGTAATAGTATTACTCCAAGAGTTGGAGCTGTTGCCGGTGTTATTGCTGGTTTATTATTCTTACTTTAATTGAATTAGAGTTTTCTGTTTTTTTTTTTTTCTTTCCCAAATGATTTTGTTTTATTCTTAGCTTTCTTTGGATTTCATTGACTTTGATGTATCAATGAATTTGTTATTTTCTGTTCATTATATTTTTTTTTTTTTGCTTTCGGTTAGTTGATTCTAATTTATTAGAATCCAGCTATTTTTTTGGTTACTATTGACTTTATTAAAGAATACCCATACTTGCCATTGTGCATTGATGTTTTATTATTTTTCTTGTTCTACTATTATTTTATATTTTCGGTAATTGAATCATATAGTCTTAGCTTAATAGATATTGGTTTAAGGTTTTTTTTTTATTCAAGTCTTATTATTTTTTATTCTCTTTATATTGGTATTAATGTTATTTGTAGATTTAAGATTTCAGGTACACGCTACTTCAAGTCACCAATCTACTGGCACGTGATACATATAACAGAGTCTTCGTTTGCTTTTGTTATTTTGTACACGACGAAAGTAGTGCACATTGATCAACGATAGAACAAAATTCTAAAATAAAGGGGTGCGCGGAGGGGAGGAAGAGAATAAATGGAAGGCAAATAATGATAATTAATTGACACAAGAGAAATATCTAACTCAAACAAATTAGAATTAATTAGTAATGAATATAATGTAAGTCATAAACCGAATGTTAGTGCCGTCTAATATGGAAATAAGACTAGAAGAAAACTAATGTTACGTTGGATCACATGACCAGTGGATTTATAGAATTTTAATTACATATTCTAATAAAGTATTTGTTGATTTTGTGTTAAATTATAAGTATCTTCGTTAGAAGTACAATCATTTTGGAAAGAGAAGGAGGGAGAGGTTAGAATTACATTTTCAGCATTTTAAGAAAACGGCTGTTGATGTTAATTACTTAGGTTGCATTAAGTTGAACTGAACCGCTCTTTGACTACAATATCAAGAACTGATTAAACAATTGGCAGAACTTAAAGTTGAAAAAAGAAAGGTTTTCTCTTCTATCAATTTTGTTTCCCCTATCATTTTGTACTTTATTGAAAATTTCCCCACGAATTCCGGAGCATCAATCACGTAGTTAGTAACATGGACATTGACCTTATACAAAACTGTAATGAACTAGTGATAATATATAAATGATTTCTTCAAATCAAATGATTTTTTTCTTTTTAAATAAAAGTTCCGCTTTAAAGTAATAAAGGTGACAGAACTGAATTTATACATTGGTTGCCATTTTTTAAAACTAGTAATTTTTTGGGGGGCCAGAGATCATCATCATCATCATTCTTTTTCTGTTGATTGATTATTTTTTTTTTTAAACTCCCTTAAAAATTTGAACACTAAGAATTTAAAACCAGTCAAGCAGCAAAGGAGAGAGAAAAAAAATTCAGTGCAAGCGATAGCCAGACAGCCAGACAACCAAAACTAGGACTTTACTCCCTTTTTTTTTCTAGTTGTCATTTGTTCATTTTGTTTTTTCAAATTTTATCAGATATCATAAATTGTGTTTGTTTCATAATAATACTAGAACCACATTATATATCGTTGTATTTAAATAACATATCTATCATTGATTATTATTGATAATAATTGCATTCACTACAAATTAGTTGGTTTTTGAATTTTGTTCTTCTTCCCTTTTTTCCTTTTTTATTTTTTTTTTTTTATTTATTTATTTATTTATTTATTTAATTACATTAAGTTGTTGTTTTCTTGTGGTTTGTGTTTGTGAATATTATTCATTTCCCCTTGATATTTTTGTTGATTTTACATGGTCATTTTTTTAAAGAGTTTTTCATTTATCATATCTGTATAATATCTACTAATTGTATCGTTTAAAATTGTCGATTGAATTATCTACATTTGTCAGTAATCGGTCAATTATATTTTGCAGTTTATTGTTTTTATCGTTGTTCTTCTACGTTCCCTGCATTCCGTTCATTTAATCCGGTTTATATAAGTGTGTTTTGCTTTGTTCCCCTGGGTTACTTTATAGATATTGACTGACATCAAATTTAACTCACGTCTTCCCCCTCACATTTCAATCCCTTGGTATTCTTCAAAGAAAAATAAAAAATAAATCAAATTATTAGTTCATATTTATACTATACTAGAAATAATGGAAGGATATGCATCTAATAATCAGGAGGAGTATCCCCCAGGAGGTACGCCAACTTCTAACTATGATAGCACCAATCCGTTGTCTGCTTATAGTACCAATACTAATACGACTTCACCGCAACATCAAGATTCAGTTACAAGCCCCACTACAAAAGTAGCCATCAAGCCCCATACCACCTCAAGTACCGCTAGTCATCAACATCAGCAAGAGCAAGAATTGCTTTCGGGTTATACTGTACCAAACCCACCAGTTTCAACTCAACAGTCAACAGCAATTGCTTCAGAACAGGACCCGGGTTCGAGTGGTGAATTAGATAAGCCTCGTACTTTATGGATGGGTGATTTAGATCCTTGGTTAGATGAAAATGCAATACAAGATTTATGGTGGAGCATATTACAGAAGAAAGTTACGATTAAAATCATTAAACCTAAGAATCCTAAAACTGACCCAACTTTCCATGGATTAACCAATTCAGGATATTGCTTTGTTGAATTTGAAAGTTTTGAGGATGCACAACAAGCTTTAAGTTTAAATGGTCAATTATTACCTGACATTGCCATGCCTTCTCAACAACATTTTCCCAACAATCCTGACAATCAAAAGAAATACTTTCGATTGAACTGGGCTAGTGGTGCTACTCTCTCAGCTCCAATTGTACAGACCCCCGAATTTTCATTGTTTGTAGGTGATTTATCTGCATCAACAACTGAAGCTCATTTGTTGGCTTTTTTTCAAAAGACTTTCCCAAATTCAATTAAAACTGTTCGAGTAATGACCGATCCAATATCTGGAAAATCAAGATGTTTTGGATTTGTGAGATTCACAGAAGAACTGGAAAGACAAAGAGCTCTAGTCGAAATGAATGGTGTATGGTTTGCTGGGAGACCCTTGAGAGTTGCATTGGCGACCCCTAGGATCACCGGAAGAAGATACCAACAACAACAGCAACAGCTGCAGCAACCACAAATTTCGCTTTCGCATCATCAACAGCAACAACAGCAACAACAACAATCTGCACCTCCATTTTTTGGTCATCATCCTTCTTCAATGGGTGGAAATGATTATTTTAATCCTGATCCAAACTCTGCTCCACAACCACAGTTAGATCCCAGAAGAGCAGGCCCACCGGAAATGATGTATATGGCACCACCACTTCCTGGTGCTGTTGGCCCTAATGGAGGCAGTCCAATGTATGGATACTATGGACAAGGAGGTCAAGATTTTGAAGGATTGAATATGGATATGACAGGATCACCTAATCCAATATTTCAAATACG
The DNA here is from genome assembly GCF_000006335.3 of Candida tropicalis MYA-3404. Taxonomy (NCBI): domain Eukaryota; kingdom Fungi; phylum Ascomycota; class Pichiomycetes; order Serinales; family Debaryomycetaceae; genus Candida; species Candida tropicalis. The sequence goes on along the minus strand of NW_003020061.1, from coordinate 169,012 downwards.
TCAGCAACAACAACAGCAGCATCAGCAACAACAACAACAACAGCAATTTGCTGATCCGAATAATACCACGGTATTTGTTGGTGGATTATCATCTGAAGTTAATGAACCTACTTTGTATACGTTATTTAAACCATTTGGGATGATCCAACAAGTTAAAATCCCACCAGGGAAAAATTGTGGTTTTGTGAAGTATTCAACTAGAGATGAAGCTGAAGAAGCGATTGCAGCAATGCAAGGCTTTATTATTGGTGGTAATAGAGTAAGATTAAGTTGGGGTAGGGTATCGATGAATAATAAGAAATATCAACAACAGCAACACCAAGTAGCCCAAGCAGCACAATTGCAAGTTGCTGCCGCATTGTCAATGGGAATGGATCCAGCTACTGCTATAGCTGCAGCTGCTGCCGCTGCTGCTGGTGGATACCCTCCTAATATGGCTGCACCTCCGCCTCCACCTGGAGCTCCCCCACATTCCGCTCAAGGGCATCATCAATTGGGACCTGGAATTCCTGGAGGAGTGCCCCATCCGGCAGGAATGCCACCACAAGGAGGTGCTGGTGGATCAGGTGGATCAATGAACATGCCGCCCCCTGTGCCCATGCCAGGAATGGGATTACCGATGATGACTCAATATCAAGGGCTTCCTCATCATAGCCACCATTATTCATCTGATGATGGGAGTGGATCTGCCGATACTTCTGGTAATGGCTATGACAATAATTATAACAATGATGGATTTAATAGAAATATGGCATCTGGCGCGCTTCTATCTGAATTTGGTGGAATGCAAGGGTCTGGTGAACAATATACTGGAGATTTGACTAATGCCATGGCTCATATGAGTTTAGAAAGTGGAGAAGGAGGTAGCATGGGATATGGATACATGATACCTCCAGCATATGGAGGATATGGTATTGCTGACATGTCTCAATATCAACAATTAGTACCGGAAGAGAATGAACAAGAAGGAGAAGACGAGGACGAGGAAGATGAAGAAGACGAACGAGAAGAAGGGGAGGAGCAAGAGCAGGAGGTGAACAATGACGAAGGACAAAACAAGGAAGAAAATACTGAAAATTATGTAACTGAGAAAGTAGAAGATAAAAGTGGAAAGGATAAAGAAAAAACATATCTGGATGAAGAAGAAAAGTAGAATTTTCATTGGTTGTGTATTGTGATTAGTACGTTAATGGTTGAAATGAGTTTTTTTATTATTATAATCAGTGTATGCATGCTATTACCGTTGTTTTAACTTGATTATATTAGTGATTCATTTATTGTTTCCTCCTCGTCGTCTATCGTTTGGAACTTATATTTATTGACTTTTCCTTTAAATTTTGTAATTAATGTTGTTATTTATTGGTTGTTTAATGGGGTTTTTTTTTTGTCTACTGTTACTTAGTAATTTTGATGTTCATTTTAAGAATACTTATATATTTGTTTTTGATACCAAGTTTAGCTTGTCTTTTTTCTTTTTTTGATTTTGTAATTTTATTCTACAATGTATAGTAATGAAATTTTGTGTGCGTGATTTTTGTTAGACGATTGGTAAGACAATCAGGTAGTAATAAAACTTTTAGAAATGACCAAAGAGCCAATATTCAGACTTATGAATTTCATTTATATAAAAATACTAAATAAGTATATAAAACTAAGAACAATCCCAAAATGGATTCAAATAAGGTACGACTGACCCTTAAAATAAAAATAGAAGATAAAAAGTAACGTTACGACAAAAATTTAAATACATATATAGAAATAAAAAAAAGAATAGAATAATAAAACCATCAACCACTTCTTCAATAATTCAACCCAAATAACCATAGTTTAAAAAGAATAATCAAAAGAACAAAAGTATTAATCTAAGATCTTTCACCTCTCAATCTTCTAGCTAATTGCATATCTTTCTTTTGGATGGTAACTCTCTTGGCGTGGATAGCACACAAGTTAGTATCTTCAAATAAACCAACCAAGTAAGCTTCAACAGCTTCTTGTAAAGCACCAATAGCAGAAGATTGGAATCTTAAATCAGATTTAAAATCTTGAGCAATTTCTCTAACTAATCTTTGAAATGGTAATTTTCTAATTAATAATTCAGTAGATTTTTGGAATCTTCTAATTTCTCTCAAGGCAACAGTACCTGGCTTATATCTATGTGGTTTTTTAACACCACCACTTACTGGGGCGGATTTTCTAGCTGCTTTTGAAGCTAATTGTTTTCTTGGTGCTTTACCACCAGTGGATTTTCTTGCAGTTTGTTTAGTTCTAGCCATTATTTAATAATTGTTGATAATAAGAACCAAAAAATAAATTATATAAAAAAAAGAGAGTAAAGAAGTGATATATAAATATGGATTTTTTTTTTGTGTTGAACGATTCTCTTTTTTTGTAATACAAAAGATTAAAGGAGAGGAAATGTAATTTGTTTTGAAGATTTTTTGTTTATATGGTGAGTGATTATTTTTTTTTGTTTTGTTTTACTGCATGACGTTGGTTGTAAAAAAATTTTCTCTCTCTGTTTTTCCTTTTCCATTTTTGCCATCCCCTATTTTTTTAATTAACTAAAAAGAGATTGATGGTTATTTGTTCCATAGTTAAGAATGATTAAAATGTGCACTAGAAAAATTGTTCAAATTTAATGCGAACATTTTAAATGAGACAGATTGTGCCAACAACCATAACAAGAGAGAGAGAAAAAAAGTAAATGAAAGTGCGCACTACTTTTGTTTCCAGCCCCCCACCCCATTTGGAACGGCGTGTGCATATGCACAGAAAAAAAAAATGTTTGACTGTCCACAGTATCAAGAATCTAATTATTCTCTTTTTTTTTTACAACCAATTAGCAGCTAATAATCCAATGATGTGTATAGCTACAATCAGTTGATGTGGTGTTTTGTATTATGTTTGGGTATTGGGGTGGTCACCCCCAATCCATCTTATGTGAGAAATCCCACCATTATTATTAATTTGAAAAATCTACCAATGTGAAAGAGAAACATTGCAGCCAAAAAGAGGGAGTTGCCGTTCTGAAGATAAATCAACTGTTCAATGTCAAGTTCTCATTTATCACTTATCCCCTGTACTCATAGTATGAAAAGCCCTCTGAATTACTAGTACAATATATTTGTAATAGATTGGAGCCCCTCCTCTAGATCGTGTTACTTAATCCATTGTTTGATAATTCCTTGCTCTCCATGATTAATTTCCCCAACTTTTTATTTTTATATTATTATTATTCATTATCATACATAGTCATACATTCAATTGATCCCCCTTGTTTTCAAAGTTTCAGTTTATTTATATTACTTGAATATCTCTGGTTAATTTTTCATTATTTTATTTTGTTTTGTTTTTTTTATTTGTTTGTTTGTCAGTTGTCTTTGATTACAAAAACTACTACTAACAGCAATGCAATCTACAAGTAGTGATAAACCAAGAGCAGTTGGAATTACTCCTAAACATAATCTAGTTGATTTAGATCATATAATTGAAACTCAAAATGTTTCATTTCCAAGTGTAATTAATTTACCTAATGATATTCATGATTCAAATCCAATCGAAGTTTATAAATCTTATATTCATTTAAGATTACAAGAATATATTAGTGATTTAACTTCAAGATTAATGACTGTTTACACTGATGATAGTGAAACTACATTTATTCAACAAAATAAATTTGTTAATTGGTTAGCTGATCAATCAATTCATTTCAAAGATATTGATTCTTGGATACCAGAAGATTTATATCGTTCAATAATAACTAAAAGTCATGATGGTAAATTAGTATTTCCAAATAACAAAATTAAAAAACAAATTATGGAATATGTTGATAATTCTTATGATATAAAATATGTTAAATATTGGGCTGATTTCATGGAAAATTATGAAATTGAAAATACAAATATAAATGATAAACATTATATTCAAAGTTTCAGAAATAGATTGGAAAAAAAATTTGAAAAAAAATTAAATACTGATAAATTTTCAATTTATGTTTATACTTTAGCTTTGAATCTTTGGATTGATGAATTTAAACGTAATTGTCTTTAAATGAATCATACCGTGTATAGTTGATTAATTTATGTTTTAATGATTATGTTTTCTGTTTTTTTGGAATTTATTTGTATTAAAAAAATAAAATAAAATGAATGGCTTTCTCTTATGTTAAAGAAAAAAATATAAAAAAAAACCTATATATAAATAAAATCAAAATAAACAAATATGTGGTATCAATCCACTTGTTATTCCTTGATTATCCTTTTTCTTCTTCTTTTTTTCTATTATACACCGTTGATTTGGAAGAATCACCTAACTTCTGTACCATAATCTAGTGATTCTAGTTTTCATCATCTTCTTTTGTAATTGGAAAACACCATACATCAAAGCTTCAGCAGTTGGAGGACAACCTGGAACATATATATCAACAGGAACAACCCTATCACAACCTCTAACAACAGAATAAGAATAATGGTAATAACCACCACCATTAGCACATGAGCCCATAGAAATAACCCATTTTGGATCTGGCATTTGATCATAAACTTGTCTTAAAGCTGGTGCCATTTTATTAGTTAAAGTACCAGCAACAATCATAATATCTGATTGACGAGGTGAAGCTCTGAAAATAATACCCAATCTATCTTGATCATATCTTGGAGCAGAGACATGCATCATCTCAACTGCACAACAAGCTAAACCAAAAGTAACTGGCCAAAATGAAGATTTTCTAGCCCAATTAGCAATAGCATCTAATGAAGTTAAAACATAATCAGCAGCATTAGTTGCCTTCTTTTCTGACATTAATGGGAAATCAGTTGGTAATGTTTGAGGAGTTAATTCTTTAGTAGAAACATAACGAACTGGTAGGTATGATGCAGATGGTATGATTGTAGTTGAAGCTCTCTTACTAACTTGTTGGAGCAATGATCTTCTAGATAATGAATACATTATGTTTATGAATATATATGTGATTGATTAAAAGTAATATAAAACAAAAAAAAGTGAAAGAAAAAATTTCTGATTGAATATGAATAAATAATGTACAAATAATTAATCAAAATAAAAATAAAAATTTATAACTTTTTGTATGATAATGTTAAATGATGTAAAGTTCTATACTAATCCTCGAATAATAATGAACTATTGATTTGTTTCTTTTTCTTCAATAGGTCAAACAAAAAGATGATTATGTATTCAAGGTCTTTCCTTTTTTTTTTTGCTTTCGTTTGGTTTGGTTTGGTTAATGTCTTTTTTTTTTTTCTTCTTCCCCCAAAAATTGTTTTGTTCTTTCTCCTAAGCATAAAAAAATTGATAGTGATTGGCTCAAATTTGTTAATGTCGTGTACCTGCAGATAAAGGTCACGTGTGCGACAATGTCGTTTGTAAGTATCTACACGACATCTTAAATATTAGCAATCTGTCAATACTTCTCTTTTTAAATTATTTATTAATCTTTTTATATATATATATACTATGCAATTATTTAATCGAAAAAAAATACCATTAATTTATCATTATAATCATTTGTGGATTGTTCTTTTTTAGGGATTTATTGTAGCGTATCGTCCAAATAATTTACAATTTTCTCTAAAATTTCTTGTTTAACTTCATTAGGTACCAAATTTTCAGCTTTTGGTTTGATAAAAGTAAATAATTGATCAAATGTTAAATCTTTATTATGCTTGTCGTGTTGTTCATTTAATTCAGTACTTGCAATTTGAGCTATTTTATCATACCATCCATTTTCATATAATTTTAGTTTTAATTGTTGATTTATTATATCGTAATTACCCGAACTTATTAAATGATCTTGTATTTTGGATTTAATTTGATCTAATTCATCTTGCTGGCTATTACTCATTATTTCGAAACGGATACGTGATGTTATTAAAAGTGAAGGTATATCGTTGATATCGTGACGTCGTAGTTGTTGCTGTTGTTGATAGTTTGCAATTTTTTTCTTTCACTCTGTTCGCTATTGAGATTATCAGTTACGACATTTTGGTTGTGTACAGACAGAACCGGTTACTATATGCAGTCTATTGAAAATAGTGAGCATGGCCGATGCCAGAGAAAAATTTTATTTGAGGAAGTAGATAGGATCATATAGTTAGGTTTATAAAAATTAAGCTAAATAAGAGATCTTTATATTGTGGGATATAAAGCATACGCTTCACTAATTTTAAGGAGAAATTAGTATAATCGGTCCGTGTCATTGTTGTATATCGTATTGTGTCCTTACTCACTACACCGTCTATTTTATTTTATTATCGCTTTTCCGACTTCATACCTTTATCGCAGGCAGTACAGCGAACACACTCTCTTTCCCCCGATTCATGAAATATAGTGAATTTTCTTGTTCATTCAGAGAGAGAGAAAAAAAAAATAATAATATTTGTTACAATATTGTGGTCTTTTGTAACATTTAATGATAAGACAAATTTTAAAGAAATCAGTACGAACAATGACATCCTCATCAACAGTTAAGAATTCTCCATATTTAGCTAAAATAACATCAATTGAACCATTGAAAGAAGGTAAATGGATTCAAACTAGAAAAATTAATTATGATGATCCTAATGGGAATGCAAAAGTTTGGGAAATGGCAATTCGTACAACTCGTACTTCAACAACTAATCTTGATGCAGTTTCTATAGTTTCAGTGTTACATAATAGTCATGATTCAAAAGAAATTGTTCTCGTTAAGCAATTTCGTCCACCCACTGAGAAAGTTATTATTGAATTACCAGCAGGTTTAATTGATCCGAATGAAACTGTTGAATCTACTGCTGTTAGAGAATTACTTGAAGAAACAGGATATGTAGGAACATTTAAATCACAATCAATCCCATTGTTTAGTGATCCTGGTTTAACTAATGCTAATATGGTATTAGCTTATGTTGATGTTGATTTAAATGATCCAAGAAATAAAAATCCTCAACCACAATTAGAACCTGGTGAATTTATAATTACATTTACTTTACCATTGAATAATTTGTTAGAATCATTAGAGAAAATGTGTAAAGATGAAGGATGTTCCATAGATGCAAGGTTATATCATTTCGCTAAAGGTTTAGAATTAGCTAAAAACTTGTAGATCAATTTAGTACGAATATATATATACAAGCACAATTGATTGCTTTTCATGTCCCCGCTAAAATACCCCCGAAAAATCACGTGTCAACTTTCCCGTCTCTTTTGAACCCCAACAATTCACTTTGGGGACAACAACAAAAAAAAAAAAATAAAATAAAAACCAGTATCGACTATAATTAAAACCATTACGACTCCTTTTTTCGTGTATCTTATCTGATATAGTTATTATAAGTCATGTCGGATACGGATGATCATTCGGAAACTTGTTGTTTTTGTTTAGGTAGTGATGTTGATATCCCACCATTTGGTACAATTTCAGATGCAAAAGATTTAATATCTCCTTGTTCTACTTGTTCAATAGTAAGTCATAGAAAATGTTTATTAGACTGGTTTAATTCAGTACCTTCTGATAAATTACAAATAATTTATGCTCATAGAAAATCATCATCCACAACTACTTCAATATCAAGATCTAATACAAGAGGAAGAGGAAATAATGATAATGGGAATAATGATCATGATGAATTGGGTGTTGGAGCACCTCCAATAAATCAAGAAACTAATATCAATATCAATTTCTCAACCAGAGCATTAAGTCAATTTTTAGCAAGTGTTACAAATAGTGCTGTAGTTGCTGATCAATTAGATTCTGAGATTAATCATAATATTAATGCAAATTCTATTCCAGGAAGATATCCTGAATCCGATTCAGGATCAACTTCAAATTCATACCAATCAAGTTCATATATTGCTTATATTCTTGTACCTTGTCCACAATGTAAGCAAGATATTGTGTTTTCAATGAATAGATCATCATTATTAGCATTACAATCATCTACTAAATCATTAATTACTACATGTGTTCAATATGGTGGAGTGTTCCTTGGTATTACATCAGCAATGACGGGAATTTTATCTATGGGGTTATATCGGGTTTAACTACTTGTGGTATTAAAATGATGGATTGTATTGTTCCATCATCTATTTTAATTAGAATATTAACCAAGAAATCATCATTACACACTCATTCCAGTTACCAAATGCTAAGTAAGATTCTATTTGGTGAATTCTGGAAATTGGTTCATCTTATCCAGTTGAATAATTTGGAACAACGGTTTAATACAGGATTGTTTGACCCTTTTAAATTCGTGAGAAATTCCTGTAATGCCTAATGTGAATGTATCGTGCTAGAACATCAAGTATTTTTCCAATGATTTTTCGATAAAGAAAGATTGAATTCATGGATTACAGAAGGTATGATTTTAAGTTATATATCTTCAATGAGTGATCATAAGTTGATTAGAATTTTAATAAAGAATTTCTCAGAAAGTGTTAAACATATTATTCAAAATCCTTGGAATTTATCGAATTTGAATATTTTTAAAGGTATTGATTGGACAAATTCAAGAAATATTATATCACTTTTAATTCCTATTCGTTGGATATATGATTTATTCTATCGATTGACATTTAATAGAAAATATTTTAATCTAACAATGAGAATTAGACCAAGAGCAATTGCTAATAGTTTATCAAGTGAAGAAGTTGATGAATTGGAAGATTTAAATAATCAAGTACATGAATTAGCTAAGAGACACATCAAGATATACAGAACATTATCAAAGAAAATAGATAACGATAAAAAATTCAAAATTCCATTCCTTACAACAGTTTATAAAAATGTATTATATTTTATGAAGATCAAATCATCAAGTTTTAGTTATTTAAAATTAAAGTTATTGATTAATTTGAAGTACACCCTTGCATGTCTTAAACATGATTATTCCCATACATTTTCTCACAAGAGTATAATTGTTAAAAGTCTAACTACAATGTTATGGCCATTTCTAAGTTCAAGATTAAATTCAACCATAATTCTTCCATTATTATCTTCGTTTACTTGGTTGAAATTTAATGAACTTTCATTGGATAAGAAAATTTTAATTGGAAATATAGTTGGTTTAGTCGGTGTTAGTATAATTAAAGAATTAATAAACTTGTATCTTGTTAAATTAAAAGTTAAACAAATGGCAAATATTCAAGCATTAAATTTACAAGATGCACAAACTATAAAAGAAGTTTCTTCAACTATTTTAGAATCTACTTTCACTAATGATTCAGCCATTGGAAATTCTGGTAGTACTATTGTTGTTGATTTAGATAATGACGATATTGCATCTGATGATGAAATAATTATAAATGGTAATGACAATAATGAAGATGATGATGATGATGCGGGTGCTGTTGAGTTTGGTCAGGTTGATAGGAATATTGCTAGATTAGCCGCTCAATTGGGTTTAAGTGCACTTGGTGATGATTCTTTATTCAATGATGATTTTCCAGGCAACTTTCCTGGATAATTGAAGATTTCAAAACAATTGTTATATTTTTTGGGTTTTATAGTTTTAAAATAAGAAAAGAAAACAAATTTGATAATATACATAGTTTATACAAACAACTAAAAAAAATATAAGGTACATAAAAATAATTATAAAAATAAAAAAAACCCACTTAAGGTTTCGCTAAAGGAGAAACAAACAAATAAAAACATTTCAAATAATTGTTACAAACGATTAAAAGGTTTAATCTCTTTAAATAATGGTAATAAAAAAAAAGTTCAAGATACTAAAAAATTGTTATATTTTCCACTTCTATTCATCGTCATAATTTTCATCTTCATCAACTTTTCTCATTGGTGGTTCAGGATTTTCATCCTTTTTCGGTTCATCGTCTTCCATGGCTTCATCTTCATCTTTAGTTTCTTTAACTTGGGAAGTTGAAGTTTCTTCAGCTGGCTTTGGCACTTCTTCTGTGGTGACAGCAGAAGTAGGAGCAGCTTCAATCTTTTCAGCATCTTCCATTTCAACATCTTTGGATTCTTCTTTTGAATCTGTTGGTTTGTCTTCTTTCTTTTCTTGCTCTTTTTCCTCTTCTTTACCAGTAACATTAGAAGAAAATTGTGGAGCTTCACTGGTAGCAGTAACAGGTGCTGAAGGAGTAGCAGAAGATTCACGTTGTTTTTCTTGCTCTTTGACTTCTTCTTCTTCTCTAACGGATCCATTAACTTCAATAGCTTCTTTAACTGGTTCCTTTTCCTTTTCGGCTACAACTTCAGGTTGTTTACTTTGCTCGGAATCACCATTTGTTTCAGTTTCAACATTAGCTTTCTTAACAACCTTTTCATCATCATTCTTGTCCTCTAAATCATGCTTACCATTAGTTTCAGTTTGAGCAGGTTCAACAGGTTCCTTTTCGACGACCGGAACTTGAGCTGGTGCTGGTGCTGGAGTTGGCGCTTGTGCAGCTTCAGCATTAACTGGTGTAGCTTCTTTACTTGGTGCCATCTCAGTGTCTTTATCAGCTGGTACAGCATCTTCTTGTTGTTTTGATGGCTCAGGTTCAGCTGGTTTTGCTTCTTCAGTCTTGATTGGTTCTTGTGGAGTAGCAACTGGTTTTGGTTCAGGTTCAGTTGGTTGAACAATTGGAGCTGCGACCGGTTCTACAGGAGCTTGTGGTTTTGGTTCAACTGGCGCTTCAACCTTTGGTTCAACTTTTGCGGTTTCTTGGACTGGTTGTGGTGGTTGAACAACTGGTGATGCTGACGGTTGAGAAATTATTTGTGGTATGCTCTGTTGTTGAACAACTGGTGATTGATTGGCTGGTGGTGCTTGAATAATTTGTGGCTGTTGAGGTTGTTGAACTGGAGATTGGTGAACCAGAGGTGGTTGCTGAATAGCAGGTTGAGCAGCAGCTTGTGGTTGGACTTGAGATGGTGGAGGTAAAGAACTGATTTGTGGAGGAGATTGTTGATGAATCTGAGCAGGTTGTTGTGTTTGCGGTGGTTGAATTTGAGGTTGTTGATGTTGCTGTTGTTGTTGAGGTGGAGGTGGTGGCAAGTGTTGAGCTGGTTGAATAGGATTCATCAATTGAGGGGCTGGTCTTTGTTGATGTTGTGATTGTTGAGCTTGTGGTGGTTGTTGCCGAACAGTAGGTTCAATGGCTGTTAGTGTACTGTTAATGGTATTACTT
>NW_003020061.1:0-157020 GCF_000006335.3 Candida tropicalis MYA-3404 | reverse complement strand
TCCATCCTTTTGTTGTTCCAAACTGAACCAATTTGAAACCAGACATCAGGTTGAGTTAATGGGTGTGGAGGATTATTCAAAATGTATTGGAAGCATTCCAATGCTGGTTGTAGTTTTCCTTGATGTTTATAAATGATTCCCAAACGAAAGTAGATTTCATTGGCCTTATCAAAGTTAGGATCCAAGTCCAATACTCTTACAAATGCTTCTTCGGCGTATTCCAATGACCCATATCTATCATACAAAATACCAATACCGTGCCATAACTTTGGAATATTTGGATTCTCTAAATAGAATAATGCACGTTGATAAGCAGCGTAAGCACGTTGCAAATCATCCAACATCAAATAACAGTGACCTAATAAACCCCAAGTTTCACCATTTTCTGGATGGAAATTAAGTGCTTGTTCATACAATTCTGCGGCTTTAAGAAATTGATCTTTTGAACGGTAGGTGTTGGCTAATTTGATCAAAGCTTCTGGATTATTTGGTGCATGTCTTAATGCAGCATCGTATGAAGATAAGGCTCTTTCAATATCACCTAAACTTTCAGCTAAAGAACCAATAGCCAACCAGGTAGAAGCGGTAGTGTCACTAAGAATAGCAGAGCCTGGTAATTGACCCTGTTGTTGTTGAGCTTGTTGTTGCTGCTGGGCCTGTTGATTTTGCTGTTGTTGAGCTTGTTGTTGTTGTTGCTGCTGTTGTTGTTGTTGCTGGTTGGCTGCTGCTGCAGCGGCTGCAACGATTATTCCGGGTCCACTTTGATGTTGAGCTTGTGCTTGAGCTTGTGCCTGGGCCTGTGCCTGTGCCTGTGCTTGTGCTTGAGCATGTGCTTGAGCTTGTTGGTGTTGTTGTTGAGCGGCAAGAGCTGCTGCTTCATGAGAATTCTGTGGAACACCAGTGGCATGTAAACCACCATTTAATGGAGGTGGTTGTTGTTTATTGCCCACTGCAATTGGGTGAGCTGTACTGTACATAATAATTACTAGTTCTTAATAATAACAACACCTTTATATATATATGTATAAATCAAATCTGTTGTTGTATCACCAAGTGGGAATAGATTTTTCTTTTCCTTTAAAACTTCGTAATTGTTGTTGTCGTTGGGAGGGAAAAAAAAAAGAAAAACAAAGGAGTATGAGATTTTTTTTTCGCTGGAGGAGTCGTTGACAGGTTTACTTTTTTTTCGTTCGCACAGGTTTTTTTTTCTTTCTTTCTTTTCTGTAATTTCAAGATTGAATCGGAGGTTACAAAAATTATGTGGGTTGGGTAAGGGCCTCTCAAACACACACTCTCTTTTTTTCTCTTTCAATAATCAATTAAAACAAAAACAACCAAAAAAAAAAAAATAAAAAATAAAAACACACACTTGTCAATATGGGAAAACAAAGAAAGGATAAATGTTCTTTTTGTTAGTGGATAGATATGTGACTAAGTGAGATGATGATTGTGAAATTATTCCTATGGGAATGGATTGTAAAATTGGATAGATAGATTTTAATTCAAAAAAAAAAAAGAAAGAAAGAAAGAAAGAGAAAACAAAAAAAAAAGGGAATTTAATTATCGTTGTTAAATTTTTTTTGGTTTTTTTGTTTTTTGTTAGTATTTAATTTTCTCGTTGTTCTTCAAAGTTGTTTGTGGTTGTCTTTGTCTTTGTCTTTGTTTTCTCGCTGTTATTTTAAATTCTTGTTTCTATTTGTATGATATGACAGTACAAAATAATCTGCAACAGCCAGAAAGAACTCAATTTGCAAAAAAAACAGGGTGTACATGAATGGGATACAAATTAGCCATTATGCACTACCTCGTTTATTTCCTTTTAAACGTAAAGGGGGACAAAATATTTATCACCCACTCTCACAAACAATACAAATACCAAAAAAAAAAAAAAAAAAAATTTCTTTTCTTGTTCATGATGGGGTGTAATAGATTTATGTTCCCCAAATTGTGCCACCCGTAAACTAAATTACACCCGGGTAGAAATTTCACTTGTTTGTCTGAAGTTTAAGAATTAAAACAATTCATATTCAGTATTCTGGGAGGCAAGCCAACTCTAATGTAATGACATCCAAATCATACATATGACATACATCTCACAATAATTTTCCATTTAAATAAAAAAAAATAAAAAATTAAACAACGACAATAACAGACATTAAATATTAATTGACGAGTAATTGCATACGTTGAGTCTTTTTATTTTTTTTTTTTTCTGATTCTTCTCTCAGCACGGGGTGTTGATCCTGCTGGATTTTTTTTTTTTTTTTTTTTGATGAATCTAGATTGTTGCGTGTGAATGATTAAAAAAAAAATTGTCTTATTTCCCGAACTTGTTCTTGAAATGGAAAATTAAATAAAATGCAGAACGTGACTCCTTTTTTTTTTCTTTTTTTTTTTTTTTTCTTTCTTTGGGGTTGCGTTTTATTTTTCCTTTGCTTTTGCTTTCACGTCTTTATCGGGGCAAAAGCATTTGTTCTATTTTTGTTCCTTGTTTTAATTTTTCTGGTGCAAACTAACCACCGTGTGGCTTACCCATATATTTATTCCTCCAACCAAAATAAAACAAATTAAAACAAAGAGTTTAGAAACACATTGACATTGATTGACTATATTATTCGTTAACTTAATAGTTGATAATCAAGTATTCAACTAAATCATCCTATCTCTGATTCGGATCATTGAAAATAATAACTCCTGCATTAAACAACAAACCATAGCAATAACGGATTAATCTAAACATGGAGGGTTTCGTGAATCCTGCAGGAATAATTTGCATAGATAAGGGTTTTTTTTTTTTTTTTTCTTTACTTTTAATTGAAATTCATGATTGGATCAATCATGATTGCTGTTGACTAATCTTTCACATTTAATCATCACTGGTTGTAAATGTATAAAGAAAAATGTGAGCCATAAAATAGTATGGTTTGCAACGATAGTCTCATTTTTTTTTTTTTCAATATGTTTGACAGCACAAAGTTGTCATTTACGAAAACTATTAACCAGAATTGATGACGCATAAAAGGAATGAAACAAAAAAAAAAATCTTACAACCAAAAAAAAGGATCTCTAGATTATGTATTCTACTTTGATTATTCCTATAAATGTAACTTCTTACCCTTTTGATCTCTAAACAGACTATTGAATCCCAATAAACTATTCAAATCTTTAGCCCATTGATTTTGATGTGTTGCAACACACCAAATTCCATTTTTACTGCCTGATTTTGAAATATCGGTTCCTGGAATAATATCTTCTGATGTAATATGTAATTCATCACCTGGATGTAAATCAGCTTGAGCAATACCATCTATAGTTAATTCAATCATGTTGTTTCTATTATTTTCCGATAATTTAATCATAATATCCGACAGACTAGGTAGTATCAAAGGTCTAAATGATAACGATCTAGGACAAATTGGGGTTAATAAAATACATGGAACTGCGGGATGAGTAATAGAACCACCCGCTGATAATGAATATGCTGTTGATCCAGTTGGTGTAGCCAAAATAACTCCATCAGCAAATGTGGTGGTGAAAAATTCATTATCAATATAAATATCCAATGACGTTAAATTAGGTAAACTTGCTCTATGAATTGTAACATCATTCATAGCATGAACCATTTCTTTAGTTTTAGTATTATCAACATTAACAGTACTTCCTTCTTCCAGTTTAAATTTCTTTCTAGGAAGTTTTGATTCTTCTCCATCACTATCATATCCATTCTTCCGAATCACATGACATTCCAATCTATTTCTATGTAATGCTTTACTTCTACTTTCATAAACTTCTTTAAAACTTAGTTTAAAATTCTTGAAATTAAATGGTAATAAAAATCCCAAAGTTCCCATAGCAAATGATAAAACAGGAGGTACGATAACATTCAGAAATAAACTAACTCCATGTAAAATTGTACCATCACCACCTAACGTTACCATTAATTCAGTTTTATCAACAATATCTTCATTTTTGCCGGTATAAATAACATGATTAATGGTTGGGTCAAATTTTGAAGTTTCTTCAGGATCTTCATATTCTTCAATTAATTCATCGGCAACTTCTTGATTAACTATAATATTAATTGATGGATATTCTTTATGTAAATGATTTATAAATTCAATCATTGCTGAATGTAC
This sequence comes from Candida tropicalis MYA-3404, assembly GCF_000006335.3. Taxonomy (NCBI): domain Eukaryota; kingdom Fungi; phylum Ascomycota; class Pichiomycetes; order Serinales; family Debaryomycetaceae; genus Candida; species Candida tropicalis. Next base: position 152,884 of record NW_003020061.1, on the reverse strand, counting down.
TGAAGGTTCCCATGGCTTTTTAGCAATATATACATTTGCTGGTGGTGATCCCCTCCATATAACATTATATAATCTACTTGTTGATGATTTAATATATTCTGGTAATTTAGCTTTCGGTAATTCTGAGCATTGTTTAATTGAAAGTAATTGACTTGTTTCTGAAGTTGTCATTGACCTTATTAGTTGTTGATTATGGGGATTATAATGTAGAATCCTGTTGGAATTACGCAATATATTCCGACTAACAGGAAACATTAAACAAATAAATAAATAGATGGATAAAAAAAAATGAATAGATTAATGAAGAACAACAGCAAAAAAAAAAAAGATCGATGAAGTTTAACCTCGGGTACGACCTTATTAGTATTTTGGGGGGGGAATGAATGCTAATGATTTTCTTTGACTCAGTTGAACAAGAGGAAGAGGAGGAGGAGAAGAAGAAGGGGAAAAGGAAAAAAAAAATGACTTTTGTACACACTCACTCACTCACATACTCAATGGGTAAAGAGTGGTGTGAGTCAATTTTTGGTAATTCTTCTTTTTTTTTCCTGTAAACCTTTTTTTTATGTAATACTCCACAGTTTAAACAAGCTTTGTTGGTTTAAGAAATTCTAAGTTATAAAGGGTTTGAAAAATTAAAATTATATCATACTCTTTAGATAAATAGATAATATACCTTAAATTTATTGGAGGAACTTTATCTTCTGATTACACGCCAAACAAAAAAAAACTACAAAATCGAGAGCGTTCTCCTCTATGTGTGCATGTATCACAACTTAAATAAAAGAAAAACTTCCCTTTACAAGAACAAATTGCAAAAGCAAAAATACACTGGCTTTATAATTGCAAAAATAAATCAAAAACTTTCATTTTTCTTTAAATTCTAGTAATACACATAAATAAACAAGTAATATTTAATAATAAGGAGTGAAAAGAAACTATATTAGATTATTATCAATGTCTACTCTTCTTTGTTTAATTCTTCAATTTCTTTCAATTCCTCCTCAGTTGGTTTGTTAGCATCTTCCATTGGATGATCTTCATCTATTGGTTTAGCATCTTCTGGTTTGGATTCTTTTGGCTCTTCAGGTTTGGGTTCTTCTTCTGCGCGTGGCTCTTGAGATTTAGATTCCTCGAGAGTAATGGTCTCTGGCTTGGTTTCTTCAGATGGCTTAGATTCATCAGCTGTTTTAACTTCTTCGATTGATTTTGGTTCCTCGACTGGTGCTGGTTGTTCCTCTGGCTTAGATTCTTCTGGTTTAGATTCCTCTGGTTTAGATTCCTCATGCTTGGCTTCCACTGGTTTAGTTTCCTCATGCTTGGATTCCTCTGGTTTAGCTTCCTCTGACTTGGCTTCTTCTGGTTTGGCTTCCTCTGGTTTGGCTTCCTCTGGTTTGGCTTCCTCTGGCTTGGATTCTTCTGGCTTGGCTTCCTCTGGTTTATCGATGTCCATTGCATCTTCGTCTTTGTTATTACTTATATCCTTTTCACCTTTATCTTTATCATCATCTTCATAAAATTCATTATCTGGTTGTATTTGAGAATCACGGTTCATTTCGGATCCACCTTTAGTATCCATTGCTTCAGCTGTATCTTCTTCGACATCTCCCAAATCTTCAGGATCGTTTGGAACTTCATTCATTTGAACTGAAGGAGCGTGTTTGGTATTTTCCAAATTGGATATTATATTCAATAAAATCTTGTCCAAAAATTCAGGGGAATTTTGATTAAACATATTAGAAGGTCGAACATCTAATTTATAATCTGGACCATAATATTCATAATATTCATTATAAGGTAATTCATTGGGTAATTTAACATTATTCAATAATCCCAGCTCATATGCCCAGGTACGTGCCACATTTCTCATGGTATAACCACCTCCACCAAGAACCATTAATGGAATATTAAAAGATTTGACAAAATTAACACAATTTGCATGACCATTCATAGATAAATTAAAACATCCCAATCGATCCCCACTTAAAGAATCACCTCCACATTGTAAAACAATAGCTGATGGCTGATACCATTCAATAATTTTAGTAATCAAAGGTTCAAATACAGATTTATAAGTAGCATCATCAATACCATCTCTTAATGGGACATTAACTGCGTGATATTTCCCTTTGCCAACTCCAATATCTCTTAATTCACCGGTACCTGGGAAAAATTCCCCATATTTATGAAATGAACAAGTCATAACTCTATCAGTAGTATAAAATGCTTCTTCAACACCATCCCCATGATGAACATCAATATCAATATATAAAACTCTTGGATGATATCTTAATAATTCAATTATACCTAAAACAATATCATTTAAATAACAAAATCCACTTGCTTCTGATTTTTTAGCATGATGTAATCCACCAGCATAATTGATAGCAATATCACATTTCCCACGATTTAATCTTGCTGCACCTTCCATTGATCCACCACCACTTATACCACAATATTCAAATAATCCATCAAATACTGGACAATCATCACCAACATTAAATTTAATTTGTTCTTTAGTAAATAAATCTAAATTATCAGGATTAACTCGACTTATAAAATCAATATATTCATCTGTATGAAATTGACACATTTCTTGTTTTGTAGCTGGTTTAGCACGATAAATTTCCATTTTTTTATATAATCCATAATTCATAATTAATGAATGTGCCATTCTTATACGATGTGGTTTCATTGGATGCCCAGCACCATAAGCATAATTCCCTATATCTGCATCATAAAAATATGCAATACGTTTCTTTTGATTTGGATCTACTTTTAATTCATCAAATGGTAGATCAACATACATGGCTAATTGGTTGTTATTGTTGTTGGTTGTTTATTTTGTTGTCAATATTAAACATGGGAATTTTTCGTTGAACATTTTTTTTCTTCTTCTTCTTCTTTTTATTTTCTTTTCGTTACTTCTTCTTTCCATCAAGAATTTACTTACGTGTGTGGCGGGGCGGAATGAGAATACAATTAGTTTACAACCTTTTTTACTATTGTTATCAATATACACTTCTAACCTATACATCTATAACATTTGTCGCTTCACGTTCTCTTCTAATTCTGTCTTTATAGCTTCTCAATTGTTGATTGAGCTGGTTTTGTAATTCTGCATTATGAAGATATTTAGCATATGTTTCTTCATCAACTTTAAAATTAATCCCATTTCTATATTCACTCAAGATTGATTTACGATTAATATCAATAGGTAATAACCAAGTCCAAATATTAGGACCTAAAACCAGTTTTAGGTTCTCCTTAAATCCAAGATCAAAAATATTAGCTAATTTCTTTTGTTTCCCATTAGCATCAAATTCATAATTAAATCTAGTTTGATCATCATTTGATCCTCTTCCATTCCATTTTCTTTCTTGAAACTCGATAGTAGTTAAATTGCTACCACATAAATAAATGGAAAATAACGAGAAAACGCTAACAGCAAGTGAGAAAGCAAATGATAATACTAATAAAAACACAATATTCAATGAAATAAATTGATCTTCAAATAATCCTTCAGTGAGGAATTTATAGATAATGTACCCACATATAATGAATAAAAAAATACAATAAATTGAAACATAGCATAAAAATTGTATGAAAAATTTATAATTGAAGAATCCAATACATGTAGAAAACCAAGGACAATAATGATCCATTTTTAAAATACATTTCCCTGAACTTGAACAATGATGACATCTATCAGGTTTCCAAACTGAACATTTAGCACAATATCTAAATCCTTGAGTTCCATTTACTTTCATTGTATGTAATACCAAGAAATCAGGAGGTAATTCAACTGGATCCGTATCATATGGATTCTCTGAAATTCTTGATACATTGCTTATTTTCAACTCTTCATAATCTAATGGTGAACCAGGACCCACTAGTATAATTCTATAATATGTAAAGATACATAATGAATATAGAAGAATCCCAATAATGTTCAACACAGTTAATATGAATGATGATTGAATGAAATCAGGAACAACAAATAGTAGAACATATAAAGACCAAGTCAAGACAGATGTGCAAAATACTTTAGGAAACAAACTTGCTAAAAAGCAGCATGATGATTCTAATGTTGTCACAACTCTGTTATCTGAAATCATTGAATATTTATATAATATTGCCATCAATAGCTAAATATGCAGAATGTTTGTGGTTGTCTATAAAGACTACTGATTTTTTTTTTTTTTTTTTGGTGATCGGTTTTTTTTTTGCTGTTGTTACTTTGTCCCAATTTAGTCGTTTTTGTAAGATAATCGTGTAAAAAGTCTGTTTAGTCTACCGCGCCTTTCGCCAATGCAGTCTGGTCCACATTAGCTGGACCCTGGTCTTAATTAATACTGATAATTACATCTATTATCTACTTTGAAAAAAATCTATCTATACTATTCTACTTTTGATTTACTCTTTTGTTTCTTTTGTTGGAATTTAATTAATGCTTCATAGCCAATTCCACCAAAGACTAATCCAACTCCAAGCCATTGTTCTTTGGTTAAGAAATGACCAAATAAAATCACACTCAAGATCATACTCAACATTTTTCTTGTTACTGTTGCAGTAATCAATATAATTGAGTCAAACTTCTCCAAGATGATAAATACAAATATTTGACCTATTCCTCCACAAATAGCAAATCCAATTAAATCAAGTAATAATTCAGGATAATTAATAGCAAATGTTAAAGTTTTATTAAATTCATTTGATTGGAAAATTAAAGTATATAAAGTTGTCCATAAACAGATTAATAAATTCAAATTACACATTAATTTCCCACCCGTTATTTTGTCATTTAATTTGAGTTTAAATAATTGATCTTGACTTGAATTAGTTAATCCATCTAATAACATTGAACCAATTAAAAATAACATTCCTAAACTTGTATTTCCATCATTGATTTTGGTCTTACTACTAGCATGTCCCATAGTGAAAATTGTAACCCCAAATGTAACTAAAAGTGCCACGATATATTTATAAATCGGAAATTTGGTTTGATAAAATACAAAATGAATAAACATAACTGGAATCAATTTACATGATTTGGCTAACAAATAAGCTAAATAATCTAAATGATTTAATGATTTATATCCAATAGGTGAAGCCAAACTAGATGTAATTGAGATTAAAATCATATACTTCAAAACATTGGAATTTTGTTTCCCATTTTTAAAGAATATATTAAATGGATTAGATTTATGAGTTATATAATTATAAATCAATCCAATTATAGATGCAAATAATGATTGGATAATATTAATGATTAAAGGTGATTGAAAATATTCATTGGTTGATCCATATGGTTTGGTATTAATACGTTCTTGTAAAATAGACCACGTTAAAAATGTACCATATAATCCAAGAACACATGTTATTAAAGTGAATACACTCCCTTGGTGTTGTTTCATTGACTTGGGTTGGTTAATTAGGTATCACTTCGAAGGAAAAAGAAACCAAGACATATACAGTAAAATACTAAAAGATACGTCAACTTTGGCTGAAAAAAAAAAATTTTTTTTTTCTTCATTCAACGATGTACCGCGACGTGTTGAAGTACACGTAAATATCATAACAATACTTTACAAATCAATATTTTTAATTTATTAATACAAAAGGCACATTTCACTTCCCGCCCCTCAACCTATTTAACTACGACCAAAGAAACCAAATAATCCACGTTTCTTAGAAGGAGAATCTGATGATTCAGTTGCTTCTTGTTGTGGTTGTTGTGGCTGTTGAGCAACAGGTTTTCTTTCTTTGGATTTATCCAAATCATAAGAAATATAATTGAATGCAATATCAAATAACACCGGTTTACACATTATTGGTTCAATTTTCTTAAAGTTGATAATTGATAAATCATCTTTTGGAAATTTATTGATGTTTTCCAAAGTATAGTTCGAAGTACCCTTTGAAGATTCAAATTGAGCACTGATTTGGGTTTGTAAAATCTTCTTTTTAATATCGGCTCTGAAAATTCCAATTTGTTCGTTATTACTTATATCAAATGGGAACTTGGTCTTGTAAAATTCTTCAGCAATTGATATTTCTTCGTCAATGTATTGGTAAATTTTCAAGGATTCACCAAACAAGGACTTGAATTGATATGATTCCGCTATGATTTGGTATTTCTTATAAGTAAAGTATTTTTCCAAATTGCTTAATGAATAGTATAAATCGTCGTCATTATAAACACCCGGCAAATCTTTCAATTCTTGAACAATGGCAATGACACCATTGTATAATCTAATGGCATCTTTGTTATCATCAATACTGGCCAATTGTCCAATCAACAACACATCTCTTTTCAATTTTGTAAACAACAAGTTATAGTTGATATAAGTCAACAAGATGGCTCTGTTTTGAACTTGTTCTAAATCATCATCATCTTGGTTCTTTTCGGTGTCAACTTTATGTAAATTCAAAACTTCCAACCATTCTGTTATAATTGAGTCGAATTTATTGATATCATTGGTTTGATCCCAGTGCAAGTTGTTATTCAAGTTTGAAATTTTGAAACTGACCTCATCGTTGTAAATCAAAGCCTCGTGATTTCTCCAGTTGATTTCTTTAGAAACTTCAACTGAGCTAGAAATATCAGTAGTATATTTTTCATCAATTAAACTCAATGCAGGCTTCAAGAATGTAATTTCATCATCGTGACAATATTTACGTGAAATAGACTTCAAGTCCGTGGTTGAATGTAAATCCAACTGATTGATGGCTAACTTCAATGAAGGGTCAACCAAAGTTTCATTCAATTCAGCATATAAAGTTTTACTAAATGACTCTTCTTGGTTTTCTTCATCCCCTTCATTGATTGTTTGATCTTGGTCATACAAATAATCCAAACAACATTTAGCAATTGAAAACGAGTTAAGAACTTTTGACCATTTTTTCTGGATGATTGATAATTGACCAACAATTAAAGCGGTGTATATAAATAATTCAATTCTAATATTACTGTTTGTTTCATCTTTAGTCAAGTCCAATAAATCAACAGCATGATTCAATGATCGTTTAAATTTGGTAATCATTAAATTCTTGTAGTTTTTCTTCAGTTTCTCATCAATTTCCATCAAGTTTTTAATTTCCAATCCGTACAAAATATCTCTTTCAGCTAAAAACAAATAAACCAATCCAGATTTCTTATTACTGTTGTATTGTTCAGGGGAGAGCTTTGGAAATTCATATTTCTTGGTGTTGGAATTAATCAATCCCAATTCATGACGTAAATTCTTCAACTGTCTGTTAACTCTCTTTCTTTGTTTTTTAAAATCATTAGATGTCACTAAATAAGCACTCATACGAGCACCTAATGTGTTAGATAATGGGGAATCCATTGTTAGGTATGAAATTTATATCAATATTGACCTTTTACTATCTGGATGTGTGCCTCGTAAGGAAAATTTTTCCTTCGCCTTTTTTTTTTATATTTATTTTTTTCGTTCGCCTGTTCGTTGAGTTGAGAACTCAAGGGTATTTTGATTTTGATCGCACGACTACTAGGCCAGTCGTAATTGACCTACAGTTGGAGCAATGGGGCATTCATATCAATAACATAAGAAAGCTATCAAGTTACATGGTCTAATAGTTACTCTTATTTCTGTTAGTATACGTATTTAGTATGTGATTTTATTGTCTAATAAAATTTTTTTTGCCAACTTTTTGCTGAAAATGTTTACAAATTTTTAATAAATATGATAAAACTCATGAGAAATTGAATCATTGTAATGAATATTTAACTTAGATACTAAAACAAGCCACTTTTACTCGTGCTAACTTATTTAGTTCAGAATTTAAATAATATTATATCCTAAAATGAATGATTACATACTTTAGTCATACTACAGTAGGCGAATTCAAAAATTCCACCATCAACAAATCACCTCTCGATAGCTCAGTTGGTAGAGCATTAGACTGTAATGGATCACAATTGGTTGCAAATCAACCAACCTTGCCATCTAATGGTCGGGTGTTCGACTCACCCTCGGGAGAATTTCTTTTTTTTGATTTAAAAATCTTTATTTTGCAACTTGCATGTTGCACAAAAAAAAGTTTAACTCAGTCTTTTAATTTTTTTACTTGTTATATCGTACATTATAGAATATATAGAAAATTTCTTGCTAATTCTTAATCATCCTTTTTGTTTTCACCTTCTTTATTTTTATTTTCAAATGTTTCTTTTGCTTCGACTTCTGCGGCATAAACTTTACAATACTCATCGGATCGCCTCAAAGCACAGTCAAGATTAGTGTTTGTTCTGAAACCCTTTTGTTCATGTGCTAACAATTTAGGATTAGAATTCTCAAATAATAATGACCGCAAAATACCTTTAAGATGAACAAGATCAACAGTTGCATCACGCCTGGTGATTGTGAATGTCATATAGTCCATGAGACTTCCATCTTTTTCCTTTTCAATATTCCATGAAGAAATACCATTTGGAATGATTAAATTTTTCGCAGTACATAATCCTTGACCAATCCACCATTCTAAAACTTCAATTCCAAAATCATTAAATGAAGATACATAAGAGAATTTATATTCCCTCTTATCTTTCATGAATACAATCAAGTTTGGACGATATAAATGTGTACCACAACCACATTCTTTTAATACTGCTCTAGCAAACCCAATCCAAATTTGACGTCCTTCAGGAATTCTCAATTTTAAATCGTCCAATTCTGGTAGTTTATGTTCATCTAAAATTCTGTTGATACTTACTAATTCAGTACCACCATGGAAAGATCCAGATCCCATATAGTCATTCACTTCATATTCCCATTCACAATTATCTTCATCATACAATGAACATTTTAATATTTTAGTATCTTTAAATTGATAAATAAAATATAAATGAGTATCAAATCCTTTTTCTTTTCTCATTTCATAATCTAAAAACAATCCCCAGTTTTTCTCTGTTCCCCTGCGTTCATTATTTGGCCTAATCATTTCTTTAATTTTAATATACTCCATAGAATGCATCTTTTTGTCAGGCAACTCCTCAAGGTTGTTTTTTCCCTTCTGAGTTCTCCATAACCATCCCAAGAAGATAGATCTGTACTTACCATATTTGACAACACTTTTTCCATCATTTTGAGCCTCAGTTTCTTTGATTTTCCTATGTGGAGAATTGTAAATGATTATTGGTTCTTCATCCCCATTCTTGTTTATAATAACTTGAATTCTTGGATCTTCAATTCCATAAAACTGACCTATTTTCACTTTAGCATTATAGTATAATGGAATTGGTGCAAATTGAGGGTATTGAACTGGTTTGTATGTACCATCTTCTTTTCGAATCATTAACTCAACATGATCCAATTCGTTCCAATCTCTATCAAATACCTGTAGATAGCTCAATGAAATAACACCATAGCCTTGATCCGTATCGGTATATACAATTCTTGAAATCATTAAATGAATGCCATATTGTTTCAACCAGACGGAACTTCCTATTAGTTGATACCAATGGTCAGATATGGTTCCTTCCTTTAACTGAGTAGGAAGTTCTGGGAAGAAGACTTTAACTTCTTGATAGTATAAACTATTTTCGTCCACGAATCTTTGAAGAATTTTAGTCAAATTGGAGTTCTTATTATAAGCAGGACTAGCCTCTACTTTGATGTTTGATGATAATTCCAGACATTGATCTAGATTTGAAGAAGCGGTACCTGAATCAAATAATTCAACATCATAAGGTTTGTAAGGAATACCATTTGGGATTTTATAGGTAAACCTGTTTCTGTAAATTAAATCTTGTGGATCCAAAGCCAATTCCAAATCCTTGATATAAAAATTGACCAATTTTCTATCATTTAATTCAAAGTTATTGGGGAAAATAATAGTCCTCTTATCAGAATATTTCGTTTGTTGTTCCAGCAACTTTTGCTCATACTCCTCTGTTGTTGAAGTAGTATTCGTCCATTCCGGTAATACGTCGTATCCAGAAGTTACTAGTATTGTTCCAATGGAAAACACAGCAATAATAAACACTAGAGTCAAGAGCATTGTCCTCTGTTTAATAGGCTTTCTAGAAACCCCCAATTTGGAATACGAAACTGCATTCAATAGTGACTTCATTTGGTGAATAGAAACGAAAAAGTCTTGGTTGAAAAGAAATGGTTTAAAGAAGAAAACAGAATTGTTGATAGTGTTTTACTATGAAATCAACAAACGGAGTTATCGATACATGTATCTACAAAAAAGTAGATACAATAAAATAAAAAAAACACGAACACGTTGCATATCGCTCATTTAGTGGAATCAGAAACCTATATTTTTTTCATTTAGTTTCCATTCAAACTGTTCAGACAGTTCAGCTTTCGATTTTCATTACTTTTTTATATTCTTGGGAATACCAAACGTATAATACAGACAATAGAATATGCACTAAAAAAAAAAATAGGGAATAAATCTCGTGACGCACGACTGACACGGCGATTCGGACTAAAACTTTTGCTTGATGAAATGCAAAATGCAAAATGCAAAAACGAATGTTGTGTTTATGTTAAATTTTGTTATTATCTATCTTGGCCAAAGACAATATGCAACGATCGACAATGAGAGCAATATCTCTTACATGTTACCACTTATTGTCAATGTTCATCATGGTGAGCTACCAATACAGTACAATGAACAGCATTGTTCAACCCAATGAATAGTCATCCGGCTTTAAGAAAGATAAAGAATGCTATGACCTATCTTTAGTGATTAGAATACACACAGCTATAAATTTTTACTATGGGCGCATATGTACTCTTGTTCAAGACACAAAAAAAGATCGTGTCTAAACCACACTAGTTTTAATGCCACAAAACTGCATGAAACGTTCATACTCACAAAGGCTCAGGAGCATCAAATAATAAAAAAAAAAAACCAAAAAAAAGGAGTGAACATCACAGACAAACACGGTTTTTGTCTAATGAATAATAAGACAATAAACTAGAATTTAATCAAGAAAGGCCGAGTGGAAAGCATTCCTTATATGGATATAGAAGCTAAAATTAGAATATAATTGATAACGCACGTTTCCTCTTGCTGTTACAGTAAGTTTCCACCTTTAGTTTTCAACTTTTTACCTAACATGATTTATTAGTTGTTGTTGAAACCTGTAGTATATAGATTTTCAAATTCTCTTCATCCTGATTTGCATAATCTGCAGTTTCAATTCCAAGTGCTATGTCTTGTACCGCATCTCCCTTTGTGTGTTCTCCAGATACTGAGCCATTTATTCGTAAACCAATGAGCAATTCATCTCTAATTTGCGTGAATTTGTTTATGTGGCAATTGGTGTTATCCATGCTTTATATGTGCTTCAGTTCTTTTGTATTTATGAACTTTGCCAACAATAACGATAATACTCGGGATGTTTTTCACCTCTCTTTTACTCGAGATGGTTACATTTTGTAGATGTTTGGCACTATATAGTGCTCGTATTTAATGTACTGTTCATAACTCTAATGGATATTTATAGTTTTCTTCTTTTTATCCACAAACCTAACTTGATAGTTAATTATAAAAGATCAGAATATTGACTTGGACTAATTGCTCGACACTATCATATAGGAAACTGTATTTATACACCAAGTGTGGTAAATTCCATTCGGCGAATAATCATTTACAGTGTTCTTCATCCACGTGCAGAAAGAGTTAATTAAAAAAATATAGGGAACCATTGTAATATTACATTCAATAGTGTTGTTCTTTCTCAAAAGGGAACTATTGTAAAAGGTAAAAAAAAAAATAATAATATCAAATACAATGAACCGCCTTCATGATAATTATAACTTGAAGAATAAGAATGAAATGTGACACAGCCTCCTTAATAAACTACATCATTCATTAAAAATTATTCGTTTTGGATGTTAAATACAGAGTCAAGATAACTGGCAACTTTACCGTTGAATTACAGGCTATTTTTGGGATCTCCACAACTGCCATCAAGGTTTTATCTTTTAAACTGTAATGTACGATTAAAGTTAACCTTAATCACAGAATTTATTATTAGAAATAATACCAAGCCTGTAGATTTAAAAACCTACACTAATTTAACTTTCTATTTTTCAAGGGCTTAGCGGAGATCCGTTGCATGGAGAGAGAGAGAGAGAGATCTAGACTTTTTATTCGTAACACCCACAGAGAATTATACTACCTCTTTGTTATCTTATGAAGATGATACGATGGTTAACCTGTGAGTAAAACTTTAGGTATAGACTAGCTCCCCTTTGTTGTATGTTTTCCAAAGGAGGAGAACTATGGAAATATTGGATGTTCAGTAAATAATAAGTAGCATTGCATTCATACATTCTAGAATCGAGAAAAAACATACTATCATTATAATGGTATCAAATTTTTAAATATATATTATTGATTCTATCCTATATCTTACTTAATAAGAATCTTCACTAATCCTTTTTCTCTTCTTCTTTTGGTTTATTGGCTTCTTCAAATGCTTTAACATTTGCCCCATATATTTTACAGAATTTGTCAGAACCATTCAAAGCACAAGTGACTGGAGTATTAGTATGGAAACCCTCCTGGTTAGTATTCAACAATTTTGGATGTGGATCGTCAAATAATAAACCGTTCAATATGCCTTTCACATAAACGACATCAACAGTTGCATCTCTTCTTGAAATGGTGAAAGCTAAGTAATCAGTTAAGCTGTCATCTTCTTCATCCTTTTCAATACTCCATGCTGATATACCATTAGGAATAATCAAATTTGTACCACTACACAAACCTTTACCTTCATGCCATGGTAAGATTTCAATTCCCAATCCAGCAAATGATGAAATATAAGCAAATTTATAATTCTCTTGATCTTTCATCAACACAACCAAGTTTGGTCTATACATTTTTGGACCACAACCACAACCTTTCATCATAGCTCTAGCAAATCCAATCCAAATTTCACGTCCTTCAGGGAATCTATCGAGTAAAGCTTCAAGCTTTGGAGAATTACTTTCCAGGATAATTTGATTAATGTTGATTAATTCACTACCACCATGCATTGATCCAGCACCCATGTAGTCATCTTGTTGAAATTCCCATGAACATGGTTCATCTTCATAAATTTTACATTTTAATACTTTCAAGTTCTTGAATTGATAAACAAAATAAATAAAGTGATCGTAACCATATTCTAATTTATCTTTATAGTTGAAGAACATTGCCCAATTTTTTTCAGTTCCTTTTCTTTTTCTGTTTGGTCTTAAAATTTCTTTAACTTTAATATATTCCATATTATTAACTTGATCATCATTGATGGGCATTTCTTCTAAATTAGATTTACCCTTTTGTGTTTTCCATAACCAACCCATAAAAATTGATCTGTAGCTGTTAAATTTGACTGTACCTTCACCATCGTTTTCAAAGTCAGTAGATGCAATCTTTCTATGATGGGAATTGTAAAGGATGATTGGCTCTTCATAACCACTTGGACTGGTAATAACTTGAATTCTAGGATCTTCAACTCCATAATATCTACGGGAGATTTGGTTTGGATTATGATAAACTGGAACTTGGGCAAATTGTGGATACAAAATTGGTTTATAACTACCGTCTTCTTGAGGAACAATCAATTCAACATTATCCAATTCTTTCCAGTTTCTATCAAACACTTGTAAATATGTTAAAGAAAATTGAACAGTACCTTGATCTTTGACTGTGTAAACAATTCTTGAAACCATCATATGGACACCATATTGTTTTAACCACACGGTACTTCCAATTAATTGATACCAATGTTTATCAATTGTATCTTCGTCTAATTCTTTCTTCAAATTTGGAAAGTATGGTTTGAGTTCGTTGTAATACGGACTATTTTCCATCATGAATCTGGTTAAAACTTTTCTCATATCTGCATTCTTGTTATAAGCGGGACTAGCTTCAACAGGCATTTTTGTTTGGAATTCATCACATTTATCTTCAGAAGCAGAATCGGAATTAGCACTAAATAATTCAAATTCTTGTTGACTAAAAGACAAATCGTTTGGTAATTTGTAGGTGAACCTATTTCTAAATATTAAGTCTTCTGGATCTAAAGCTTCTTCCAATTCTTCAACATAATACTCAGCAAGTTTAGCATCCGATTTTGGAAAATCATTTGGGAAGATAATAGTTCTTTTATCACGATGATTAGTTTGCTGATTATCTATTACCTTTGAATGTTCTTCTTCATTTTGGTATGAGTTTGTTGTTTCAAAATCAAATTTGGTATAAGCGAATGTGGTTGAAAGAGTCACTATTGCTAAAACAACCAACAAAAACAACACGAGCTTGTTCTTTCTTATTGGAGATTTGGTATTACCCAACTTTGTATAAGAAAATGAATTCATAAATTGACTAAACATTGCAGTGATTGTTGTCAATATATGAAGTAGTCTTTTAATATGAAAAGTAAATAAATAATTAAAAGATCACCTTTCAATATGAAAAAAAATAAAGGAAAAGAAGGTAAAATAAAATAATTGCTTTGGGGATTTTGAAGTTATTTTTTTTTTCTTTACCTTGCTAGCATTAGACAATCAAGTGGAATAATCTAACTATAATCAAACAAGTTTATGAACAGGAAATGTAGAATATAGACTGGTATAGAGGGGAGAGGTTAAAGGCGTTAGTATTAGATCTATAGTGCATCAATCCAAATACTACAAGTCTTTTACCATTTGTACTGCAAAATCTCTGTGACACAAAACCGACCATACTTTTAGACGCACATTTTAGCTCATTTGGGTTGACCATATGCAGACTTCCATTATTTTATGAAAATTCAATTAAAGCAAAGAGGAAGTTGGCATGTGGACATCTTTAATTCACGCAATTCTCATGCAAACATAATAGCATTACGAATTCTGGTAATTATTATTCTAACTAGTGAAGAGTTATATCTCCTTTTCTGACAATTACACAAGTTGGATCTTTATTTCTTACAAAATTCAATTTCTTTATTTGTACAACAAACTAGTTTTTTCAAAAATTTCAATTTTCTTGCTTGTTCTTACTGATTTTAATTAATTGAACTTTAGATCGATTTAGCCTAAAATGCTCAATCTAGGAAATACAGAGACACCAATTTTGTTCTACGAAATTCTTTAACTCCAGTCAAATTTCTCAAAACGTCGTATACGTATGGTATTCATGCACGCTTGTTGACTAAAATTCTTCAGAAAATTGTTCTTCTTTTTTTAGATTTTTATCGAGCCATTCGATAAACTCGAATTTTACTGAATATATTTTCTTCGTTCTTAGACAAACCATTGTGATTACAAATCCATCTGTGGAAATCCGTAAAATATATTGTTTGTCGTTTTTTTATTAATATTATTTTTTATTTTTTGCAATGTAGCAATCCAAATGCGCCAGACAACTTGTGGATTGTAACTGCTTACATGATATACAAATCTGAGAAGCTACAGAGTACATTTGTATATTCCAGTTTGAACGGATTTAACCGGTAGTGAATTTTTAATTTGTCAACATCGTCTTTACCACCCATTATTGTGAAGCTATACTCAGAAAATTGAGCTCTACAATCCAACAGACGGAAATATCAAAGTGCATACAGAAATGCCCATGAAAACACTAAAAATAATTTGTATTCATTAAAAGCAAATCTATTAATAATATACATAAAAAAAAAACAATTGTCAAGTTTGTGCAATCCATGTTTTGAGCACCTGTACCACTGCAGTTGAGCTATTATGCAATTAAATGATACATTGAAGATCCACTCACAACAATTTAGATTGTGAATAAAATCGCGCAGATCAAGAGATAGAATCGCAGTTGAACAGTTTCTCCTGTTCAGTACAGTTAGATCAAGGAATACTCTTTTTTTACTCTATTAGAATTTAACTAGATTATAGATTCCACAAGAGATTATGCAAATGAATAAATATACAGAGTAATGAAGTTTTACCCAAATAACGAGGCAACAAGTAGTACGCTGGATTGCTGGTTTAAAAATTTATGATCTCGTATTTTTTTTTTTTCATCCTTGCGGTAGAACAAGAATAGTAGTACCAGGTACTTGTAAACGTTGCTTTCTAATAACTAGACATTCTCATGTTGACACGCTGATATCAATGATGAATCATCAACTGGATTCAGAACTAGCGACAAACAACCTTGCAGTATTTGAAATTATGAGAATACAATAAAGCTGCTCTTATTATGGCCGTGTCAGACAAATAGTTTGTTGTCTTTTCAAACACTATTTATTGACCAGTTCACGTGGACCAACACTCCATAGAACTTTTTATACTTGTTGTGAATTGTTACATTTCTTAGATCTATATACCCTATTCTCACAATATTTATCAATAACTCTACTACTGCTTCTTTTCTTCCTTTGGCTTTTCTGGTTGGTTTAATTTCTCAAATGCTTTGGTGGTAGCAGCATATACTTTACAGAATTTATCCGAATATTCTAAAGAACATGTAATATGAGCATTGGTTGCAAAACCTTTTTGTTCGCCAACCAACAATTTAGGTTGTGGATTATCAATCAACAAGGCATTCAATAGTCCTCTCATGTGAACAACTTCTACGGTTGAATCTTTTCTGGAAATAGTAAATGCCATATAATCGGTCAATTTGTCACCTTGTTTTTCAATGGTCCAACTGGAGATACCATTAGGAATAATCAAGTTCTTACCTTCACATAAACTTTTACCTTCATCCCAAGGCAAGATTTCAATACCCAAACTAAAGAAGGACGACACAAAAGCAAACTTATACTCGTTGTTTTCTTTCATTAAAACAACCAAATTTGGTCTATAAAACTTGGAAGCACAACCACAATCAATCATAACGGCTCTAGCAAGACCAATCCAAATTTCACGACCATTTGGAATTTTGTCAATTATGCTCTGGACTTCAGGATAATCATATTTTTCAAGTACGTCGTAGACATTGATTAACTCACTACCACCGTGCAAAAGACCAGCACCCATGTAGTCATCTTGCTCGTATTCCCAGGTACATGGTGCATCATCATAGATTGGGCATTTTAAGATTTTCAAGTTCTTGAATTGGTAAACAAAATAGACATAATTATCGTAACCATATTCTAATTTCTCTTGATGGTTGAAAAACATAGACCAGTTTTTTTCCTTAGAACTACGTTTACCATTTGGTCGTAAAATTTCTTTGACTTTAATATATTCCATATTTTTAAATTGCTCATCATTGATTGGAACTTCCTCAATATTAGATTTACCCTTTTGAGTTCTCCATAACCATGCCATGAAAATAGATCTATAACTGTCAAATTTAATAGTACCTTCAACATCATGTTCAAATTCAGTACCCTTGATTTTTCTATGATGTGAATTGTAAACAATCAATGGTTCCTCATAACCTTGTGGATTGGTAATGAGTTGTATTCTAGGATCTTCAACACCATAAAATCTACCCTTTGTTTGCTTCTCATTGTGATAAACTGGCATAGGAGCAAATTGTGGATACAGAATTGGCTTGTAGGAACCATCATCTTGAGGAATAATCAATTCAACATTTTCTAATTCATTCCAATCGCGATCAAACACTTGGAGATAAGACAATGATATAACTGGTTGAACTTTTTGACCAGATTTAGTGTAGAAAACCCTGGATATCATTAAATGGACACCGTATTGTTTCAACCAAACTGAACTACCAATCAACTGAACCCAATGTTTTTTATAACTTCCGTCTTCTAATTGGGTTTTCAAATCTGGGAAAAACCTTTCAACTTCATCGTAATACTCACCTCTTTCCAACATAAATCTGGTTAAAATTTTCTTCAAATCAGATGATTTATCCAATGGTTGACTACCTTCTACTTTGATCTTTTTATTGATTTTTGAACATTCCTTTTCATTAGCTTCGTCTGACCAAGCGCCAAATAAATCGATTTCATCTGGAGTGTATTTTAAATTAGTTGGCAATCTATGAACAAATCTATTTCTGAATACCAAATCTTCTGGATCTAATGCTTTTTCTAAATCTTGAAGGTAATAAGAAACAAGTTTACTATCCGCCATTGGAAAATCATTTGGGAAAATGATAGTTCTTTTATCACGATAGTTTGTTTGTTGTTCAGTTATTAATTTTTCATGTTCTTCTGTGGTTGGCAAATAATCATCAAGAAGATCGGATCGACAATATACAAGTGTAGTTGCAATAGTTAAAACCGCCACTATAAATATTAACAAAATGCCTGTCTTCCCTTTTCTTATGGGTGATTTGGTTGCAGGTAGTCTATTGTAAAGTAATGAGTTTAATAATTGGGAAAACATAGTAGACAGAATGAATTTGCAATCGGCCAAAGTTAAGAAGAAGATAGATTTTTTCTTAACAAAAAAAAACAGATAAAAAGAACAAATATTCCAGAAGGATAATAAATTAATTCAAAAATTGATTAAATTCTGATTTGTACGTTAATGTAGAAGATGAGAAAGTACTTTCAGGAATCCAGTTAACTTTCCTAATTTTGAAATACCTCATAATGTAAAATTATGTATATACCACTATTTCAAAAATTACATGAACAAGGACAAAAAGAAGAAAAAAAAAGAAATTGTGATGCAAACTAAAACAAAAATACAATTGTGCATGAAATAGGACAATATCGAACTAGGCCACATATATTACACAAATGTATTGTGTTTAGCACAAGAGATTCAAGAGATTCATAGGACTTCATTTGCAGGAAGCTGCGGTTACTTGTTATTGGTAGAATGAGAGACTTGTTTACAAGTTGGCAATGTCCATCATTTTTTTTTTCATACTGATTGGTAGCAAACATTCTATCGAAATATCTCGTCACATTGCATTCACTATTGTAAAGTTGGTAGATAAGCCTCATGATCTAGTTTACAGAATTTGATGGCTTTTTTTTTAAAATTTAAATCTGTTACAACGTATTTTGGTGTTATGCACGTGTTTAGCTTCCAAGTTGTGAAAAAGGTAGTTCGTTTGACGAATTAAATGTTTGCTGCAGAAAATCTTAATGTATGAAAAATGAAAAGAGAAATTTTTCTTTTCTTTGGGTAATTTTTCGTTCCCCTTTATTGTTAGTTAAACCCGATGGGAATGGATGACCAGCGAATGGAAATATTTTCGACTCAAGTTGGCTAGTCCATATATGGGTTGAATATAATTAGGTCCTAAATTTGAACAAACGATTGCTAAATCTTTTGTTTGGAGATGTACAATTATGAAAGCACTCATTCTATTTTTATTGTTTGGATGCCTACATCAATTAAGATGCAACTATTTTGCACGCCCCTTTTGTGTATATAAAATGTACAGATGACGAAATAGATTTTGCATGTTGGTTTGTCAACAAAATAGAAGTTATTTTCTATATTCGTAGCTCACTCTTCTAACCCTTTCAAATTCACGAAGTGAGTATTAATCAACAACCTAACAGGTCAGATTCAAGAAATAAACAACCGCACAGTCATCCCTTGAGGCTCATCTCCGTGGATCTGTTATCTCTGAATTTTAAGGTGTGTAGTGGCAGGACTAAGCCGAGTGTTTAATTGGAAGAAGATATTTAAATTGAACTCGAGACAAATCAACAGTCTTCTGTGCATCCATGAGAAATAAATGTATATTTTGTTAGAAAATAACATGAAATTTCATATTGTGCTGCTCTGCTCGACTTGGTGACTCTTGGCGTTGGTTTTACCATTTTTGATTCTGGGATTTTTCTTTTTTTGTTTTCTCAATGTGAGACATCTGAGTATCAAAACCACCATCATAGTTCAAAATGTCTCTTTTCGGAAAGAGTTCCGATGAAGATAGGAAGGTGTGAAATAGTTCGTATACACCAACAATGGGAACATTCTCACTAACTTTCTTGAGGGGTATCGGTAATTTTTTTTACAAATAAAAGTTTGATTCCGACTATGATAGCCGTTCAAGGATCAAAGATTCTCAGACTGTTCTAGATCTCCTTAATATCGTGTGATTCGACTCTAACCAAAAATGGGGGGGGGTGTGTGTGCTTAACTACAGCTACATTGTTCTTTACTCGTTCTTGATATTGCATAAATTCAATTACGTTGTCAATGTCAAGTCCGTATTGATGTACACCCAAGTAGTTGTACATTCAAAGGGCCATATTTGATTTCTGTATCACATTGAATCTACGACAATGGCTAGCAGATGCATTTGGAATGAAATTAGGTGCTTCTTATTCCATAGAGTTTATCAACTGTCTCTTTCTTTTTTAAAAATTTCTTTGTTTTGGTGTGCTCTTAGGTCCAGTAATTACCTGTCCATTCAAATATCATGGTGCTTGATCGTACTATCAAATCATATCCCTATGGGCCACTAGTAGTGATATTCTATTAACGGTCGTGCACAAAGTCTCGAAAAGGGGTTCACGTTTGATTACGTGCGACTTAGACAAAAAAAAAAAAATATTATACTCAAATCTGATTCAACAATAAAAGATCTGAATAACAATCCAGTGATTACACCGTGAGATTCTGTTAGCATATATCATGTCAGAAACAAAAGGTTCATTGCTCTTAGCTTGGCAAGTCAAGGATAAACATTGTTTAGTTATTGGATCTGGTGATGTTGCCTTATCCCGTATACAACATTTGATTACTGCTCAAGCAAAAATCACTGTGATTACAGGCACGTCTAAACTCCACCCAAAGATACTTCAATTGAATGAACAAGGCAAGATATTCAACTTAGTTCAACGTGATTACCAATCAAATGACTTGACTTTATACGAAAATATAAATTCCAGAGTGAATGATTTGGATTTGGTAACAGAGGATAACTATAAATTTATCGATCAACAAGTGTTTCAAGAGGTTTTTGCTGTTGTATGCTGTTGTATTGATGATTATGAGTTGTCTACCAAGATATATTATCAATGTAAATACTTGAGATTACCAGTTAATATTGCCGATAAGCCAAACCTTTGCGATTTCTATTTTGGATCCATGATAAACCAGGACAATTTACAGATTATGATCAGTACAAATGGAAAATCTCCTCGATTATCAAGAATGATCAAGGAGAATATTGCTAAAGAGTTTGAGGACGTCGATTTAAATAAAGCTATTGAGAATTTGGGTTTAATTAGAAGCAGATTAAGAGAAATGATTTTAATTGATGATGATTTAATGACAATTGATACGAGAATGACATGGATCAAGAATTTAACTGATTTCTTTAGTTTGAAAGAATGGAGCGAGTTAGATTTGATCCCTCCTAGTTCTACACCTCCACATGATAACAGATTTCAATATATTGACAACATTATAAACTTTTTTCCAGATTATCCTCCAAAGGACTATGAAGAATTCAAAGACGCTGTAATTAGATGATTTTATCAGTAGGTAAATCCTCATGAATAAATAGTTTGTTACCACCACCACCAACGTATTCGCCTACAATATGTCCATCACCTCTTAATTGATATTGGTAACTCATCAACCCTTCTAAACCAACTGGTCCTCTAGCATGTATCTTATTTGTACTTATACCAACCTCGGTACCAAAACCATATCTGAAACCATCTGCAAATCTGGTAGACGCATTCCAGTAAATACCTGAAGAATCAATACTCTTTAAGAACTTTTCGGCATTTTCTTTGTTCTCGGTGATTATACTTTCTGTATGTTTGGAAGAATGTTCATTGATGTGTTTAATAGCAGCATCGACATCGTCAACCAATTTGACAGAAATATCGAAACTAAGATATTCCTTGTCAAATGAATCATCTTCAACATCTTTGACGAATTCACTTGGTTCTAATAATTTTTTGATCTCTGGTGTAACATGAACAGTTACTTTTGCAGCAATTAATATGTTTAATAATTCTTTAATGTCATTTTCTGGAATTTTGGAATTGAGTAACAATTGTTCAACGGCATTACATCCAGCTGGGTAGTTGGTCTTCGAATCGACAATAATTCTTTTAGCTTTGTTCATATCAAATTCTTGATCAACATAAATGGAACAGATACCATCGGCATGTCCCAAAACAGGAATCTTTGTGTTGGACTTGATATTACGGACCAATTCGTTAGAACCTCTTGGAATGACCAAATCGATGTATTTATCTTGGTCTAACAAACCAGCTACATCTTCTCTGCTTTGTATCAATTGAATGGCATCACCTGGAACATCGGTTTCATCCTTTAAGGTTTCATTAACAATGTCACTCATAACTTTGAAAGTTTGGTAAGACTCTTTACCTCCCTTCAATATAGCCGAGTTTCCTGATTTAATAGCCAATGCAGTAATGTTTGCAATAACTTCTGGTCTACTTTCAAATATAATCAATAAAACACCAATTGGCGCGGTGACTCTGTATAAATTCAAGCCATCATCCAATTTCTTTGCCAAGGTGATCTTACCCATTGGATCTGGTAAATTAGCCACATCTAAGATACCTTGTAACATGGAATCATATTTACCTGGGTTGGACAAATCCAATCTCTTGATTAATGATGAAGATAACTTATTCGATTTGGCATTATCCATATCAATTTTATTTGATTCAAGAACTTTGTCTTTATTCTTCAACAAAGCATCATGGATTTTTTGCAAAGCAGATGATCTTTGCTCGTTGGTTAATGTTTTCAAGGAAGAAAATGCTGCGTTTGCAGCTTTTGCTATTGATTCAGCGGACATAGTGTCTTGACTATGTTTTAAAGTGTTGTGAAAACAAAGGGTCAAGTGGCTACTTTTTTATAATTTTTTAATTTTTTTTTTTTTTTCACACCTGATTATAAATGATGAGTCAGGTTAGTTGTAACGAACAATGTCGCAAATCTGTTTCATAAAAAATGGGTCTCTCCAGGTTTGCGACACTCTTACATTTTTCATCTTTCTAGGCAATAGACACGCACTGTATTTTCTTTTTTTTTTTTTTTTCTTTGTTTATTTTCTCTTTCCTTCTGAAAATTAAAGTGGGAGAAACAGAGAGAGAGAGAGACAACTCATTGGTTTTTCAAAGTGGTCAAGGCTGAGTTTTATGACATTGTGAGTTTGCCACTAAGCACAATTAACCATGTCAAATAATTACAATAATAGAGACAGGAATACCGAGTCAGATGATAATAACCCATTTTCAGATAGTAATGGTCACAGTAACCTTATTGATTTGGACCTAGAGACAAACCCGTATACAGATTTTGATCCCAACCGTGTTTATCCACAGCATGCGCATACAGTCAATGATCCATTTGCGGATCAGTTTGTCTTATCGGATGATTCTGATGACGATGTTGATGATGGTCAAGAAGCTGGCCATGGTTATGGTTATGGTCGAAATGATCTAGCCAACACATCGTATGCATCGTCGTCCCAACACCGACAAGTCCCGCTATTGAATACAGCCAATACACCTAATAATCAAGGTAGCTTTTTTAAAAGTGGTAAAAGTGGGGACTATATAAATATGCAAAGTCAAGAAGAAAAGCAACGCGATTTCGATATCACACATATGTTCCAAAAGGTCAAGAGTAAGATTACAGGGAAACCACCAGGGCATGCAAAGCAACAATCAAAAGAACCTCGAGAAATATTTATCATGAACCATTCTGCCAATTCCCATTTTGGATACTATGGGAACTATATATCGACAACAAAGTATAATTTTGCTACCTTTTTACCCAAATTTTTATTTGAACAATTTAGCAAGTATGCTAATTTGTTTTTCTTATTTACTTCCATTATCCAACAAGTTCCTCATGTGTCACCAACAAACCGATATACCACTATTGGTACCTTGATCGTGGTGTTATTAGTTGCGGCAATAAAGGAAATCCTTGAAGATATTAAGCGTGCTAATGCAGACAAAGAGTTAAACAATACTAAAGTTCTAGTTTTGGATCCAAACACAGGTAATTTTCAATTGAAGAAATGGATCAAAGTTCAAGTTGGTGATGTTGTGCAAGTGGCCAATGAAGAGCCATTTCCAGCCGATTTGATTTTATTGAGTTCTTCTGAACCAGAAGGGTTGTGTTATATTGAAACTGCAAACTTAGATGGGGAAACAAATTTAAAGATCAAACAAGCCAAAACAGAAAC
Organism: Candida tropicalis MYA-3404; assembly: GCF_000006335.3. Classification (NCBI taxonomy): domain Eukaryota; kingdom Fungi; phylum Ascomycota; class Pichiomycetes; order Serinales; family Debaryomycetaceae; genus Candida; species Candida tropicalis. The sequence continues at coordinate 128,812 of NW_003020061.1, read as the reverse complement.
TGCTCATTTAGTTAATCCTCATGATTTGGTGAGAGATTTAAATGGTGCTGAAATTGTATCTGAACAGCCAAACTCATCATTGTATACATATGAAGGCAATTTGAAGAACTTCCGTCGTGGTAACGATATTCCATTGAGTCCAGAACAAATGTTACTTAGAGGAGCCACATTAAGAAACACCCAATGGATTAATGGCGTGGTCATTTTTACAGGTCATGAAACCAAGTTAATGCGTAATGCCACAGCGGCACCAATCAAACGTACTGATGTTGAGAGAATTATTAATTTGCAAATTTTGGTTTTGTTTGGGGTTTTGATCGTGCTCGCATTGATTTCTTCAATTGGTAATGTTATCAAGACAAAAGTAGATGGTGATGATTTATCATATTTGCATTTGGAAGGTATTTCGATGTCAAGATTATTTTTCCAAGATTTGTTGACATACTGGATTTTGTTTTCTAACTTGGTGCCAATTTCATTATTTGTTACCGTTGAATTGATCAAGTATTATCAAGCTTTTATGATAGGAAGTGATTTGGATATGTACTATGAAGAGACTGATACCCCAACAGGGGTTAGAACTTCGTCATTGGTTGAGGAGTTGGGTCAAATTAACTATATATTCAGTGACAAAACTGGTACCTTAACTAGAAATGTCATGGAGTTCAAGTCCTGTACAATTGGAGGAAGATGTTATATCGAAGAAATCCCCGAAGATGGACATGCGCAAATGATTGATGGTATTGAGGTTGGGTTCCATACTTTCGATCAACTTCAAGAAGATTTGCGAAATACTTCATCCCAGCAATCTGCAATTATCAATGAGTTTTTAACATTATTGAGTACTTGTCACACTGTTATCCCTGAAGTCACCGACGACAAAATCAAGTACCAAGCAGCTTCTCCCGATGAAGGTGCTTTGGTACAAGGAGCAGCTGATTTGGGTTATAAGTTTATCATTCGTAGACCTAAGGGGGTTACTATTGAAAATACTTTAACTGGAAGTACATCTGAATATGAATTGTTGAATATTTGTGAGTTCAACTCAACAAGAAAGAGAATGTCTGCGATTTTCCGTTGTCCTGATGGGGTTATTCGTTTGTTTTGTAAAGGGGCCGATACTGTTATTTTAGAAAGACTTTCTCAAGATGAGCCACAGCCATTTGTTGATGCTACTTTAAGACACTTGGAAGATTTTGCGGCAGAAGGTTTGCGTACGCTTTGTATTGCCTCACGTATTATTTCTGATGAAGAGTACGATTCATGGTCAAGAACTTACTACAAAGCTTCCACTTCCTTGGAAGATCGTAGTGATAAATTAGACGCAGCAGCCGAATTGATTGAAAAGGACTTGTTCTTATTAGGAGCAACCGCTATTGAAGATAAATTGCAAGATGGAGTTCCTGAAACAATTCACACGTTACAACAAGCTGGTATTAAAATCTGGGTTTTAACAGGTGATAGACAAGAAACTGCTATCAACATTGGTATGTCTTGTAAGTTACTTTCTGAAGACATGAACTTGTTAATTATTAATGAAGAAACGAAGAAAGATACACGATTAAATCTTCAAGAGAAGCTCACAGCTATACAGGAGCACCAATTTGATATCGAAGACGGATCCTTGGAATCTTCACTAGCTTTGGTTATTGATGGTCATTCTTTAGGATACGCATTAGAGCCTGATTTAGAGGATTTGTTTATCGAATTGGGTTCTCGTTGTCGTGCGGTGATTTGTTGTCGTGTGTCCCCATTACAAAAAGCACTTGTGGTTAAAATGGTTAAAAGAAAGAAGAAAAAGTCTTTGTTACTTGCCATTGGAGATGGAGCAAATGATGTGTCGATGATCCAAGCTGCCCATGTTGGTGTTGGTATAAGTGGTATGGAAGGTATGCAAGCAGCACGAAGTGCTGATATTTCTATTGGTCAATTCAAGTATTTGAGAAAGTTGTTATTAGTTCATGGTGCTTGGTCTTATCAAAGACTTTCAAATGCAATTCTTTACTCTTTTTACAAGAATATTGCGTTGTATATGACACAATTTTGGTTTGTTTTCACCAATGGATTTTCTGGTCAATCAATTGCTGAATCTTGGACTTTGACATTCTATAATGTGTTGTTTACTTCCTTGCCACCATTTGTATTGGGTGTTTTCGATCAATTTGTTAGTGCAAGATTATTGGACCGTTATCCACAATTGTATCAATTGGGTCAACAAAGAAAATTTTTTAATGTTGCAGTTTTCTGGACCTGGATTTTGAATGGATTCTATCATTCTGCAGTTATCTTCTTGTGTTCGTTTTTCATCTACAGATACATGAACGTTTCTCCAAATGGACAAACAGCTGATAATTGGTCATGGGGTGTGGCTGTCTACACTACATGTACATTAACTGCCTTGGGTAAAGCTGCATTGATTGTCACCATGTGGACCAAGTTTACCTTAATTGCAATTCCGGGTTCATTCCTTTTATGGTTAGGTTGGTTTCCAGCATACGCCACTATCGCTCCAATGATTAACGTTTCTACTGAGTATCGAGGTGTATTAAGAATGACCTACCCATTAATTGTTTTCTGGTCCATGGTGTTTGGGGTGTCAGCATTGTGTTTGTTGCGTGACTTTGCCTGGAAATACTTCAAAAGAAGATACAGTCCAGAAAGTTATCATTATGTTCAAGAAATTCAAAAGTATAATATTCAAGATCATAGACCAAGAATGGAGCAATTTCAAAAAGCAATCAGAAAAGTCAGACAGGTTCAAAGAATCAAAAAACAAAGAGGTTTTGCATTTTCTCAAGTTGAAGGTCAAGACCAAGATAAGATTGTCAGACTATATGATACCACTAAAAAGAGAGGTGCATTTGGTGAATTATCTGAAACCAATTAGTAAATTCATTTATATATGTATTTTAGATTGTAATATGTTGTGTATAAAACAAACTAAGTAGACTTTTTTTTTATATAACAAATATAGGGTTTATTTTTCATATTTATATGTCCTTTCGCGTTTTTGCACTCCAGAATCTTCGTATATTGTGCACGACCATAATTGATTCCTTCCTAAGCAAAAAAAAATTTTTTCTTTCCTTTGAGTAATTGCATTTTACAACCTCAGACATCATCAAGTGACCATAAGCACATAGAAAATCATGGCCGAACCTGAAAAGAAAGAACTGACTCAAGCAGCTCCTCAATCGGCTGACAGTGGCGTAAAGAAACTTTCTGCCAAAGAATTGAAAGAATTAAAGAAGAAAGAAAAAGCAGCCAAGAGAGCAGCTCAAAAGGAAGCTAATGGTATCAGTCCAGAACAACAAAAGAAACTCGCGGAACAGAAGATTGAAAAGAAGAAACAACAGCAGCAACAGCAACAGTCAAATGCATCTTTGAAGAAACAGTCATCTCAAGGAACCAAGCGTGAAGAACGTAATGTCCCTGCTGTGTTTGGACATTTGGAAACTAGAGAACAAAGAAATGCATCTACTGCAGCTCCATCATCAAATGCCATCTCAAATCTTGTTCATCCTGCTATTTTGTCCTTGACTTTAAAGTATTCAAATTATAAAGTTGTTGGATCAAGTTCAAGATTAAAAAATATGTTGTTGGCTTTCAAACAAGTTGTTCATGATTATTCTACTCCCGAGAATACTACATTAACCAGACATTTAACAGCTCATTTGTCGAATCAAATTGAATATTTAAAGACTGGACGTCCATTAAGTGTTTCCATGGGTAATGCAATTAGGTGGTTGAAACAAGAAATCTCAGTTATATCAATCGATACTTCTGAAGCACAAGCTAAAGAGACACTATGCACAAAAATTGATGATTTTATTAAAGAAAAAATTGAATTATCAGATACATTAATTGTCGATAGTGCATCTAGACATATTGTAAATGGTTCAACAATCTTGACTTATGGACACTCTCAAGTTTTAGAAGAATTGTTCAAGTATTGTGTTCTCGAACAAAATAAGAAATTCAACTTGATTGTTGTTGACTCAAGACCATTATTTGAAGGTAAGAGAATGGTTAGAAATTTGATTAATACATACTTGGAAGATGATCAAGATAATCATGACCAACCAGATGAATTTGCATCTGTTAATAGCAAAACTGCACATGTTAAGATTCCTATCACCAAAAATCACATAAGTATTCAATATGCATTGATTAATTCCTTGTCATCTACATTATTGGATGATGTAGATTGTGTATTTTTAGGTGCACATGCCATGTTATCAAATGGTAGATTATATTCAAGAGTTGGTACTGCGTTGGTTGCAATGATGTGTCATACAAGAAACATTCCTGTTTTAACATGTTGTGAATCTATTAAATTTTCCGAAAAAGTTCAATTGGATTCTATCACCACAAATGAGTTAGGAGATGCTGATGATTTAATCCAAGATATAGATTGTATGAAATTATCGGCAAAGAAATCATTTGCTTTAGAACAATTTTTAAAAGAAACCCAACCAGAAAAGAAAACTCCAGAAAAGTCCGGCAAGGGTAACCAATCCGGAGAAGAAGAAAAAGAAGGAGATGACAGTTCATTAGAAAACTGGAAAGAAATTGCAAACTTGAGTGTTGTAAATATATTGTATGATTTAACTCCACCTGAATACATCAATAAAATCATCACCGAATTGGGTGCATTACCTCCATCATCAGTGCCTGTTATTTTAAGAGAATACAAGAATACGTAGTAGTGATAATAATAATAATAATAATAACAATAATAATAATATATACTTTTTTTTTTAGTGTAACCCATCAGATCTATCTTTTCTTTCTAAGTTCAGTAAGTACAACATTGGAAGTTTCATTTACAGAAAACTCATCAAGTGATTCATTGATTACCGGAGCCAGTTCACCAATTTTAGTGACATAGTCACTTAATTGTTTAGATAATCTAATAAATTGAATCTTGACATTTTCAATAGAGTCAGCAACTAAGCATTGCTGTCTAAGGAAATTCCATGTTTCAACAAGAATTTTAGTGTCAACCTTTTGGTTGGAATCGTCGATTTCGGTCAATATTTTTTTAAATATTTCAGTTGTTTGTAACTTGGATCTCCATGTGTTTTCAATAATCTTGGAATTAAACATCTCAATCAATTGTTCAAACGTGAATTTAAACAATTCAAATTTGATATCTGGGGTAGTGTAGAATGCGACAGAAAGGTTCTGCAACACTTTCAATTTGTTTTCCTCCCATTCAATATTTTCTTTGGCATTTAATTTTTTGGCATCACCATCTTCCATATCATCATCATCGTCATCATCAGTGGTTTCATACTTGTCATCCAATACTTTTCTCATTATTTCAATATACAAATCTACCATTTCGTCATCTTCGTGGAAATGGTGGATATATTTCCCACATGTGAGAATGGCTTGTTTTTGATAAGCTTTGTTTCTTCGTTTTATTTCAACAGTGACAGTCTTTTTGATAGCCTCGCCAATATTCTCATGATGATTAATGTACGACTTGGACATTATAGCGAATGAAATCAAAGAATCAAATACCAACTCCTTACCGTCCCATGACTTCCCCTTATTCGACTCTATTAAGAGCTGTAAAATTTCCTCAATAATGGCAGTTGAAAATTGATTCAAATTATCGATAACCAAACACAAGTTCGATAATGCTTTTGCTAAAGTCTTTCTAATAGAGAACTCGTTGGATTTGAGGTATTTCTTAACCAAGTCAATAATTTCAACCAAATACAACTTAATAGCCGAATTCCCACCACTAGTATTTTCAATCCATTCGTGTTCAAAATTAGAAACCACTTGTTTGTTCGGATCAAATTTACCAATATATGCAACTGGTAGGAACGCCGAACTCACTGGTTCAAATTTATCACCAGCGTATTTGGAAACATTTTCACTGGCAATTGAAGCCAAAATTCTAGATCTCTCGTCACCAGCTTCTGAACCTTCAAAATACATTTGAGTTATTTTCTTCGATAACTTGATTATAGTGTCTACTTTAGAAACTCGACAAAGATACCCACAAGCTGCTGCGTAACTAGATGCAATTGTATCATTCCTGTCATTTATTTGTTCCATAGTTACTAGCAATAATTTGTCTCCATACGGTTTGATTAATTGTAAATGATGGGTAACCATATTCATAATGACCATGGCAGCACTCACCTTCGAAGGCAAACCAACCCCCTTCTTGATTGCTCTTTCCAATTTATTAATAAAGTCGGGTAAATTTGAATTATCTAATTGATTGACCAATTTGTCAATAGCATCCATCAATGGAGAATGGCCAACACTCTTCATTCTTTTAGCATCAATATCATTATGATCAACGTTATACTTACTGGCATTTAAAACTAGATAGTTAACAACCTCTGGCTCTAAACTTGAGAATAAATTGATGAAATGTTCAATCAATTCCGGAACATACTTCTTCATGCTCTTATTACCGGACTTACATAATTTCATAAGCATATCTAATGCAAAGTCTTTAACTTCCTGAGAATCGGATAACAACCCCTTGTTTCCTAGTAAAAATGGAATCAAGAACAGTAACAACGAATCAGTTCTTGGGGATTGACCAGAATTTTTCTCCAATATTCTGGTAAACTTTGTCGCCAATGATTTAGTTAAATTGGTTCCTTCTTTACGAACACTTTCTTTAATGTCGTCCATCACTCTAAAGCTCATGGTCCAAATTTCATCAAGTCTTTTTTGATACTTGTCTAATTCTACCATCTGTAACAAATCATTCAAAGCAGCAGTACTTCCTTGACGAGTTCTCCATTCCTTCTTACCCATACTAGCTAACAATTCATTTAGGATTTTTTCAAAGTTCACTTCAACCGCTTTCGACGTGTCTTTAATCAAGGAATTCCAAATATCATTCATAGACTTGGAAACACCCAAATTTGGATCGTATCTATATCTGAACAACTTAGGAATCAATCTGTCAGATAATTGTTGGTTGTTGGCTAATAATTTATCTAAAGATGACTGCGCTAAAATTGACTCCAATCCAAACGCAATACCTTTTCTTGATGACCACAATGATGAACTTTTAGCCAAGGACATAAACTTATAAACCAAACTAGGATCACCGACATCTTGGGCTAAATTTAAAACATCCTTATATGTAGACACGGATCCCTCGTTTGTTCTTAATAAATCAGGTTCAAACAACTGAGTGTCATGTTCAACAGATCCTGAAGTGAAATTGGTTGTGTTTGATTGTGTAAATGATTTCAATAATGATTTAACTAAAGTCTCCTTCAAATCAAAATCACCCATTTCATCAACCAATCCCAACCCCCTGGATGCGGACTCTTGAACTAACTCATCTCTGTCGGCTAAAAATTTCATAAATGCAACATGGATTTCAGAAGCTCGCAGACGAACTGCTTCCAAATGTTTACAATATTGAACAAATGACAACAACCAAATACAACCAGCTTTTCTTAACGATGGTTGAGTGTTAGCACAGGCTGCCAATACCGTGTTCAATAAGACTGAAACTCTAGATGCATTTACTGGCACATATTTGATTGTCTCATCAGGAATATCTAATTGCTTGTTCAACAACTGGGACTCCCAACCTGCAGCATCTAAGACAAGTGCTTCTCCAGATGTGAAAATATATTCGACTTGTTTGGACACATAAGTGTTGTATATGGTTTGTTCGTCAATCAGCAACTCATCTATTGATGACTTCTCTTCAGTTAAAGTTAAATATCCAAGGGCTAACACTGAACGTTCATCAATCTTCTTAACTCTAATTCGAATAATCTCTTTGAATCTCTCAACAAATGGTTTGGATTCTGGGTTAATTATTGGTCCCAAAGTACCAAACATCGATAGCTGTGATATAGCATCTAATGCCAAGTAGTAAAAACTGGCGTCGAGTAACATTCCTTCAAGAGTCTGCAAAATAGTGGATAATTCATTGCCTGAAATCAAACTCAACCTATCTCTTAATGTCAATCTGGAGATTAAATAGCATACAACCAAAACTCTCGATTTCGATTTTTGATATGAAAGATTGCTTACCAAAGTATTCAACAAAGCACGAACATCTTCATCAGTATTGTTAGGATGACTTGCAATTATACCGATAGCTTTACAAATTCGGGATAACGAAATATCATCGAATGTATGAGTATCAACCAATTCCAATAACTCGGAAACCTTAGGAATTAACAACGCAACAGCTGGACCAGATGAAAATGAAATCAATCTAGCTAAAATCAATGAGTATGTCGTATCTAAAACCACCCCAGTAGAGTTTTTAAACTGGCCAATTAATCCTTCAATGCAAATATTTAAAAGTTCAAAGATACTTTTTTGCAAGTTTTCTTCCTTCATTTTGGAAATCAATAATTTTCTAACAGTATCATTCATTTCGATCGCCTTTTCTAATCTAATTGACCAATCCTGGTCTGGAATAACAACAGTATCCTTACCTTCAATGGCTTGCATGACTAAAACTTGTTCTGCAAACTCGATTGCTTTAGGGAGTGCTTGGAAAATGGCTGATTGCTGTTGGTCTTTTGCCCTTTCGATTTCCTTATTGAGTCGATCAACAAAAGCTGAAAATGAAGGAAACCTCACGATTGACTCTTGACCTAGCAAATACGAAGTCGACTTGAATTCAGTCGTATTACTGACTTGGTTGATGTTAAACCAGTATGGGTGCAATCCATTCAACGCCTCTTCGATAGTATGTGGTGCATTATTCTTCGAAGTTCCTAATATCGACAAATATCTTGCCTCTGGATCTGAAAATGGGTAAGCAGAGTTGACATATTTGATAGCGATGTATTTCGCTGCATTGTTGCTGATGTGTTTTCTAATCAAATTCTTCAATGCAAGTTTCTTATCTTCCGAAAGTCCAACCAAGTGTACTGTCAATCCTGAGAGTGCATTTTGAATAGATGAAATCAATTCCGAAGTCTGAGAATTTCCAGCCAATGAGTCAAAAAGAAATTCTAAGAATGACCAATCATTGTAGAAAATCTTTGGATGATTCTTTAATATTTCGCCCAACGCTTCATATTTCGATTGTACATCATTTAGTCTTTTCAGATAGTTTGTTCCATTTGAAACTTCAATACTTGGCCAGCCATCTGCTAGTATACTGTTCCTTAATTGATGGGCTATATCTTCATTGAACCTTTCAAAGTCATCGTCATTACCAATACCCGAAGCTGGCCCAAGTTTTCTGATAAACTGGATAGCCAACAGTCTCAATCTAGCATTGTCGGAATTAAGGGAAACTGTAGCTATCTTATCTTGCGAATCCACACTACTACTTTTGATCAAAACTTGGAGAATCTTGCATTGAAGGTTTGAATCAGCGACTGGAACTTCTTCACCAAGAAACAAGCAAATTATGTGCTTGATGAGTGAAACACCACCATAAACTGTTACTTTATCCAAATCAATGCCCAATTTTTTAAATGCAATTTCAGAAGACTCATTGATGGATGATGATGGGTCAGCGGAAGAAATCAACAATGGCAATGCTAACTGCTCTGCTGAAAACCCCACTTTTGCAAACTCAAGCAAACTTTGTTTCACATTGAAGATGTCGTCTCTTGTTTTGTAAGTAACACCAGCATCTGAGTTGAAAAAGGTATTATCTTGGATATTCATCCCTGGTGAAGTTTTATTGTTGGAATCTGGTAATAGCATCATGAATTTACTAATAATCATAGAAAGGTACTGTTCATCGGTTGGGTTTTTATCAAATTCAAGAAATGACGATCTGAAATCATCAAATTCTGTTGTTCCCTTCATTGGTGGCTTCCAATTCTTCAATAGTTTGCACAATATGTTAAACATTCTAGCTGATATGCCTCTTGGATAGCTATGAATTCCTTCAATAACACTTGGGATTAAGCTTTTCTGTTCGTCAACACTCAATCTGTCAACACCTCTGGATATAAATAATGTCGAATAAAGTCTTACGGAATTCAGATCTCCTGCAACATTGGGGGATTTGACTTGTTGGATAAGATTATCAACCGGGAGTTTAATTGATCGTGCTGCAGTTATTCTTGGAATGACATGTTGGATAATCTTAAGCACTGCTTGTCTAACTGCTGCGTGGGGACTTGCCAATTTCAATAAGACCGGCGCAAGATATAAGTTCAAGGCATTCTCAAACAGTTTATCATCTTCAGCTAATGCAATTCTAAGTTCAACCTTATTAACCAATGCCAATTCCTGGTCCGCCATGGTATCTAAGTTGAATAGTTTATGAAAAGATAAGTGTAGTTCACTATGGAAAAATCAATAGAGAAAAGAAGAGAAAAAAAAATATTGGTGGCGGCAAAGGAAAAAAAACAGACACGAAAAATCCGGCGCCACCTTAAAACAATTGATCTGCAACAATTAAATGTGTTATTTACAAGTTTATTAATTTGAAGTTCATATTGGAAATTTATCAATGGCATTTCCATAATCATAACATTGTAATAATCTAGATAATACTTAAACTACTTAAAAACATATACTGTAGCTTAAAAACCACCTCTCAATCTCAAGACCAAGTGCAAAGTAGATTCCTTTTGAATGTAGTAGTCAGACAAAGTTCTACCGTCTTCTAATTGTTTACCAGCAAAAATCAATCTTTGTTGATCTGGTGGAATACCTTCTTTATCTTGGATTTTGGATTTGACGTTATCAATGGTGTCAGAAGATTCAACTTCCAAAGTAATAGTTTTACCAGTTAAAGTTTTAACGAAAATTTGCATACCACCTCTCAATCTCAAGACCAAGTGCAAAGTAGATTCTTTTTTGAAATGTTGTAGTCAGACAAGGTTCTACCGTCTTCTAATTGTTTACCAGCGAAAATCAATCTTTGTTGATCTGGTGGAATACCTTCTTTATCTTGGATTTTGGATTTGACGTTATCAATGGTGTCAGAAGATTCGACTTCTAAGGTAATAGTTTTACCAGTTAAAGTCTTGACGAAAATTTGCATACCACCTCTCAATCTCAAGACCAAGTGCAAAGTAGATTCTTTTTGAATGTTGTAGTCAGACAAGGTTCTACCGTCTTCTAATTGTTTACCAGCAAAAATCAATCTTTGTTGATCTGGTGGAATACCTTCTTTATCTTGGATTTTGGATTTGACGTTATCAATGGTGTCAGAAGATTCGACTTCTAAGGTAATAGTTTTACCAGTTAAAGTTTTAACGAAAATTTGCATACCACCTCTCAATCTCAAGACCAAGTGCAAAGTAGATTCTTTTTGAATGTTGTAGTCAGACAAGGTTCTACCGTCTTCTAATTGTTTACCAGCAAAAATCAATCTTTGTTGATCTGGTGGAATACCTTCTTTATCTTGGATTTTGGATTTGACGTTATCAATGGTGTCAGAAGATTCGACTTCTAAGGTAATAGTTTTACCAGTTAAAGTTTTAACGAAAATTTGCATACCACCTCTCAATCTCAAGACCAAGTGCAAAGTAGATTCTTTTTGAATGTTGTAGTCAGACAAGGTTCTACCGTCTTCTAATTGTTTACCAGCGAAAATCAATCTTTGTTGATCTGGTGGGATACCTTCTTTATCTTGGATTTTGGATTTGACGTTATCAATGGTGTCAGAAGATTCAACTTCCAAAGTGATAGTTTTACCAGTTAAAGTCTTGACGAAAATTTGCATTGTGATATGTTGATTAATAAGTTTGTTAATTAGATGATTAAAAGAAAAGAAAGAAGAAAGAAAAAGAGAAGAATTCTAAAAAAAAAATTGTGTTCAAGGAGTGTGTTGCCACTCTATTTATATACAGATTGTTGGACGATTCTCTATCGACAAGCAGCAATTTTGCACGACCACAAAAGAAACAAAAAGAAATTTCTTTTTTTTTTTATTTATTTATTTATTTTTTTTTAATTGAGCGATTTTCTTTCCTGCCAATGTTACACCATTATAGTTGCCAATCCAAACAGAGAGAGAAGTTTGTTAGCAATTGAGTTTAGAGTATAAGAGCATAAGAAAAAAAAAATTTTTACCATCATTATACGATGACATCCCTAGGCGGTATTTGATGAATCCACATGACCTTTATTAAATAAAGGTCCCATTAAACAAGTGTTATCGTCAAAGATGATGTTGTTACTAAGGTATTGTGTTAATCCTCCCCCATTGATAAGGTCAGCCTTTCGCAATACACAAAGCAGAATTATAAATGAAAAAAATAGGGGTAAGTCAGAAAATAAAAAAAGTAAAAAAAAAGAAATTCACAGGTCACGTGGTATGTGTTGCACTGGGCAATAACCTCCGAGGTGAGAATCAGAAGAGAGGGAGAAAAAAAAGTTTAGCTTACAAATTGAATTGTACTGAAATTAGATATCCATATATTGAAACCAATATTAAAAAAATAAAAATTAAATAAAAGCATTAGTCATATACACGATTGAAATGAAAGAATAAAAGTCCCATGAAATATTAAAATAAAATAAAAAAAAAAAAGAAAATATGATAAAAACTATTCATCAACGTCGTAGATAAAGGTTTTTTTTTTAACAAAAAGAAGATAAAAATCGACTCAAAATATTGGCGATAGTTGATGAGGATTACTCACTGTTGAAGCGTTTGTTTGTTTATGATTGATTGGTATAGTTGAGGCAGCAAAACTTGGAGAAGATGATTGACTGGTTAAAGTGTAGTTAGAATCTTGGTCACCGGATTCGTCATTATGATGTTCATGAATCGATTTCAACCTTAATATTGGTGGTGTAGTAGGACGAATACGGGGAGAAGAAATCAGTTGAGCTGGTTCGAATTCTTGTTCTACTTGTAACAAATCGACACCATCCAAGCTTGTTCTTTTCAATCCCGGTACCAACATATCACTTCTCAATTTGTGAATATTTACCCTATAATTGTTTAAGTTCTCGGGTACTTCCAATAAGGATATGATTTTATGGATTTTATGTCTAATGGAATCTTTATACTTTGATGGATAAGGCATTTCTAAAAGAGGAGATATTATTCTAGGGTAATCTTTAAGCAACCAATCTATGAACTGGACAGATCCATTTTGCAAAATATATAAAATCACAGTTAAAGTTTTCAACAAACTAAGATATGTTTTATCATCCAACACTTGTTTTTGAGATGGGCTGCGTAATGCGCCAGATATGGTGTTAGATCTTCTTGGTGTGCTATAGTGAGTTCCATGTGGTGCTACTGATGAGTTTGATCTTTTGATGGAAGCACTATTAGTGTGGGATTGTAATACTGGCTTTAGACGCTTATTGATAACAGATATGATGATGGACAAGTGTTTTTTGCTGAATGTTAGCCTAGCAAGTTCTGTCAACTCGCTATTATAAGGACCCAACGGATCCTGGTTGGTTGCTGTTCTGATTTTGGACTCAGTGGAAGAAGTAAGGTTTTTTAATGATTGTATAAAAGGCATTGGAATTATTATGACCGATACGATTTAATGGTAGTCTTTCGGATAGAGCGAAATGAAACGGGAAAAAAATAATACTAACTGCAAGATGGAGGGGAAATATAAGTGAAAATAAGCTGGCTTTTTTTTTTCAGTGCACAGAAGGAATGAACTTGATAAATCAACAAACTAGAATAAACAAAACTATACTTGAAGATTAAGTTGAAGATGAGCTTTCTTTTATTAAAAATTAGAAAAAATAATTCTTATATTCTTTTACTTTTTTTTTTGTATTCTTAAAATTTTCACGAACCCGTCTGGTACTTAAAGGATATTTCGGATGTAAAATTTATTGTGTCACAATAACAATCTCCAGATACAGTACACAATTTGATGACCAGTAATATGCTTGTGCGAAACAAAGAGAGAGCGAGGGAGAAAAAAAAAAAGCAAAAGCACAAGCAAAAGAGAGGACCAAGCAGCTGGGACATTCAGTAAGAGAGCAAAATCTGTACGAAGATTCCGTGGAAGATCTCGCAGGGGTTCTACTATTATTATTTCCTTCAGTTTTGGCTTTCCCACTCGGAGTTTAAGTGTTCACTTATACTTAAGTTCTCTTCTTTTCTCTTCTCTGGACTTTCATTACAGGCTGTGTTTTAAGTTTGTCTCCGTCAGTAAGTTGTTGATCACCATCACCATCACGATCACGATGGAAATCTCGTTTATCACTTCTCGTAGATTTATTGAGGTGTTTTATTTTATTATTTTCCTTACCATCGTCAGACTACATGCATTTCTTGTGTAGGTCATCATAACCCCATGAAACATTTTTATTTTTCATTGTATTTTGCATGGGAGAACTTCCGGCAATAAAAAATCCGGATGAGTGAAATTTTAAATAGGGAAAATTACAACCGGAACAAATATCCATAGCAACGGGTGTTTTTATTTATTTATTTATTCTTTGCTCGACAGAGGGGCAAGTGAACATTAATATTCTAATGCTCAATCTATCAAAATTCTATTCAAAGCCGGCTTTACATTCTATGTCCTGATAGGTTCCCCAAATAAAATAAAAAATATCATTCAATCAAAATAGCAATCACAACTACACTCTCGGTTGTACGTTTCACCATTCTCTCTCCATTTACCATTACTAATGTATTATTAGCCAGCGATGAATTGGTGTGTGTTTTTCTTCTTTTCGTAATTTGATTTTCTATTTTTGTTTCATTATACACGACCCTAGAATGCTAATGTCGTGTGTACACAATTTCATGCCTACGAATCTACTGATGGTGGGAGACTCACTATTGTACGCCCATAAATCAGTTGTTTGAGAATCAAATGTATTACTATCCCCCCTTTTCTCTTTGACTCTAGAAAAATGTTAGTAATATGATTGCTAGAATCGTGTGTCCTCATCATCATTGCTCAAAACAGAGTTTCGTTATCGAAATCAACACTGTTCCTTCGGAAGAAAGGTCTCTTATTGAATTAATGAAATCATCACTAAACGTCGCACGCGACTAGCTTTAATTGGCAGAGACAAAAAAAAAAATTTTCTCTTGCTTCAATTTTTAGAAATAAGTCGATTTTTGTAGGAACAAGTTTACAAATCTACTTCATTCCTCCCATCTCTACCTCTCTCATCATCATTTATCCACCGACCCTATAGTTCATTCCTCCGTGTTCTATATTTCTATATATATATTATTTTTTTTTTGTTTTGGATTTATTTTCACCATTCCTAGTCCACCCATTCTTCCACACCAAAACAGAGAATTCCCTTGTCTTTTTCATTGTTTAAATGTTTGAAAACTCAGCAAAGGAATCACTGATGTCATCTTCAAGAAGTTCAGGGTCTCCAGATGTATCTGCACTTGTCACTCCTAATAATATTGAAGAAGTAAAAGAACCGGAATTATTGAAAATCATACCACCCCAAGGGCCACCTCCGTCTTCCTCAGGATCTATTTCTCTAGAAGATTTCAAACCTTCATTTAATTATGATTTGGAAGTGTTTAATTTATGTAAAGAATACCTTAATACTAGAAATCATCATGGTTTGGCATTGATTACTAGACAAAAGGGGATTCCTCCATTTCTCAGGTTTAAAGTCTGGCCAATATTATTAAAATCACATCCATTCGTCATCAATCCATTTATACAACCAGATCAAGATTTAATGAAAGAATCAAGTAGTTCGAGCACATCAAGCTCAACATCCACAACTGGTAGTCCGATTAATAGTGAACATTCAAGTATTAAAGATGGAATTTTAAATCAGGGTAATGATACCAGGGAAGAGCCACAGCCACAACCAAGTGATCCACATGAAGAGATTAGACAAAAGATAAAACGTGATCTTGGTAAATACATTCAAAGACTCAAATATTCTCAATCAAAATATACTGTTAGTGAATTGGAACATCAAATACTATCGATTTTGGAAGATTCAGTATTGAAATTTATTTTAAAATGGGGGAAAATTATCAAATATGATCTGTCTTTGACCTGGGTTGCTTTGAATTTAGCAGAATGGTTTCCTCCAATTCCAAAAACTCCGTGGGTTTTGGTTGGTAGAGATTATTCTACTGCTGACTCATCTTTGGTTATTAATTTAATGGATGATTATTCAAATTATATTGACAATATCCCAGATTTAAAAAGTTACCTTGAGAATTTGATTTATAATGATGAAAAGATTTCCAATATGTCATTTAGAGAAGTTTTTGAGAGATTGGTATTGGTATTGTTGCATTGTCCTGAACCCGAATCAAGAAGGAAAAAATCAGAAGTATCGAAACATGCATCTGATTTGGATCACTCACATGTACAATCTATGAAAGTAAATAAAACTACATTACCTAAAACAGGAGGAACTATTGAAGAAAGGGTCTCGTATTTTATTTATTGCTTACGTAAGCTATTACCTGAATTATCACAATATTTCCATGAAGAACAAATTTTAACCAAATTTGGATGTTTGGATGATGAATGGTTAATTTGGTGGTTGAAATTTTGTGGTACAAAAGTTTGGTCCAAATATGACAGAGGTAGGATCTGGGATTTTATGTTGGGCTGGAGATTGAAAAACCCTCGAAGGGATTTTAACTACTATTATGAAAAATTAAACTATGTCAATAGAAATACTTTGGAGAAATTAGGTCCAGATATATTCTGGTCTGTTGGATCCGAAGATAATAATAATGTTGAAAGATTTAAAAATAATCAAGGTTTAACTAGAGATAAAAAGACAAGTTCATTTAAAGATTTGATTAATGATTTACATAATGATTTGCATATTTCCAAAAAAGTATCTACATCGCCAGGTGTACGAAATACTTCACATTCATCAATCTTGGATTCAAGTCCAAATTTTTCAATTCCTTTTTCTAGAGTTGATCCTCATATTGCATTGATTTTTATTTCATTGTCATTATTAAAATCAAAAGAAAATACATTGGTTGAATTAGATCAACATGAAATACGACAATATTTATCACGATTACCAACCAAATCATACAAGTATAAACTGAAGAATAAAATGAATGCTACTCAAAAAAGGATGAGTAGTTCTTCAAATTCTTCATCTAATTCAACATCTCCATTGGGTCTGCCACTGAATTTGAATTCTAATACTGATGATCCTATATTGTTACCCACCAATAGAATTATCATCAGTAATGATTCGAATTTTGATCTGAAACATAAAGTAAATTTCATAGATAATATTATTTTAGAAAGTGGAGAATTATGGAGAAAATGGTTATGGCTGGAAATGATTGATGATAATTAAAAAGTAATGAATGTTTTCATATCCGAATTTTTTTTGTCTCTATTTATATAGTAGATGATTTGTATTCTTTTGTAATTAATGATAAATGATTTAAAGAGTTGTCATCTGTTTTGTGTCACGTGAAAATCATTTTGATGGTAAAGAGACATGAATAAAACTGCGAAGTAGAAAAAAAAATATTGAGATGAGTTTCACTTTTGGAAAAGTTAAAAAAAAAAAAGAGACTATATACACCAAGAACCATAGACATGTCTGATAAAGAAGAACAGATAGTATCTGAAGTTACTTCAGATGTAGAAGAAACACCAAAGAAAGTTAAGAAAGATAAAAAGGAGAAGAAAGACAAAAAGGAGAAGAAAGATAAAAAAGAAAAAAAACGTAAATTAGATGATGATGATGATAAAGAAGAACTTGAAATTGATTTAAATGCTCAAATTCCATTATCTAAAAAACAACAACGTCAATTAAAAAAAGGTAAATTAGATTTAGAAAAATTAGCTAAAAAACATCCTGCTCCAAAACCTGAAAATGCACCAGAAGAACCAGAAAAAGAATCAAAAAGATCTGAATTTGGTGTATGGATAGGTAATTTATCATTTGATACAACTAAAGAAGATATTATTCGTTTTATAACTAATAAAACAATTGATTTAGAAACTAAAATTGAAAATGATGATATTTCAAGAATAAATATTCCTAAAAAAGGTACACAAATTAAAGGATTTGCATATGTTGATTTACCAAGTTTAAATCATGTTCAATCAGTTGTATCATTATCTGAACAAATTCTTAATGGTAGAAAATTACTTATTAAAAATGCAAATTCATTTGAAGGTCGTCCTGAAAAATCAACTACAGAAGGATCATCATCAGCATCAAAGAATCCACCAAGTAGGATTTTATTTGTTGGGAATTTATCATTTGATACAACTGAAGATAATTTAGAAGAACATTTTAGACATTGTGGTGATATAACAAGAATTAGAATGGCTACTTTTCAAGATACTGGGAAATGTAAAGGATTTGCATTTATTGATTTTAAAAATGAAGAAGGTGCTACTAATGCTTTAAATTCAAAATTAACCAAAATTTTTATTAATAGAAAATTAAGAATGGAATATGGTGAAGATAGATCAGCTAAAAGACCAAAAAGATTAAATGAGAATAGAAATAACAATTATAATAATAATAATTATGATGGTAATAATGATAATAATAACCTTAGTAATAATAATGGTGATTATGGTAATCAAGGATATGAACAAAGAGAATATACTCAAAGAGAACCAAAGCAATATGATAATTATGATAATAGTGATTCATCAAGAAAAAGACAATACCGTGAAAGAGAAACTTCAGGTTCTTCTGGTCCTCAACAATCAAATAAACGTATGAAATCTTCTGTTGCTTTAGCTTCTGCTCAACGTGCAAGTGCTGCTATCGTTCCATCCGCTGGTAAAAAGATCAAATTTGATTAAAAGTTATACATTTAGATTTAAAGTACAACAATATACTTATAATAAACAAAGATAATAAAAATAATTAAAAAAAAAGAGATTACATATAAACTTGATAACAAAAATAAAATAAAAAAACACATTTTGTTGGATAATAGAAAAATAAAAGAATAACTCTTCTCCGACATTTTACTATTCGTCAATTCTTTCTAAAAGTTGAACTTTATTTTCCAAATCCTTATGGGTTTGGAAATCTTCAGAACTGACTTCAAAGTAATTTGGATCATTCTTATTAGCTTCGAATTCACTATCAGAAACAACTTCATAAACTGATTGGATTTCATATGATTCATCGTCACCAACTTCGGTATCATTCTTTTGTTCTTCTCTTGCAACAGATCCAGTTGGCTTGTCCTCAATATCATTGGCATTAACACCACCAATAGTCTTGACATCCTTGGATACAACGGCATCTTTTTCAGCATCTAAAGCAGTAATTCCACCAGTTGGTAACTTATCATCTTTAGCAACGACACTACTATCACCATTCATTTCCGTAGTTGGCTTTTCAGAATCTTTGGAAACAACAGCATCACCATTGGTTTTAGCTTTAGTGACCGGTTTAGTTTCCTTGGATTTTTCTTTAACTGGAGAAGCCAATTTTTCCTTGGATGAAGAAGCACTCAATTTTCTACCCCAACCTTTAAACTTTTCAGTAAGACTGCTAGATCTTGCTTTGGTAGGAGTTACAGGTGCCACGGTTGATGCTGCAACGGTAGCTGCGGCCACAGTAGCTGCCTTTTCAGCAGTAGCCTTATCAGAAGTGGCTTTTTCTTCAGCGGCTTTTTCAGCAACTTCCTTTTCTTCAACTGCCTTTTCGGCGGCAGCTTTTTCTTCCGCGGCAGCTTTCTCAGCAGCTGCCTTTTCAGCAGCTAAATTTTCGGCCGCTCTCTTTTCAGTAGCAGCTTGTTCACTGGCTGCTTTCTCGGCAGCTTGTTCAGCAACATCAATTCCACTCAGTTCTTTCTTTGGAGAAACCGGTTCCATATTCTCAACTTTGGCGACAAGAGAATCAACTTGACGTCTTGGAACACTTTCACTTTGAGGAACATTCACACTCTTGCTACCACCAAGACCACTACCACCACCAGCAGCTGATGAAATAGCATTAGAAGCACCAGATACTGCTGAACCAGCAGCTCCTAATCCTGCACCAACACCGGCAGCAGTACCAGCCAAAAGACCACCAACAAAGCCTGCAGTAATACCTGCAGCATTGCTTCCACTTCCGCTCTTCTTCTCTCCTGAAATTTCTTTAGTATTGACATCGCCTCCTACAACGTCCTTTGAACTAGGAACAGGGATGGCTCCAGATTTGTGACTATCATTGCTAATCCCTAAAAAAGAACTTTCAGTTGGTTTCACTGGCGGTTGATCCCATTGAAGTTTTTGCGCCAATCTATCAACTTCCAATTCTCTTTCTTGAATCAATCTCTTGACTTCTTCCAATTTAGGATCTTTAACTTGTTCGATAGCCAATCTAGCTTTTTCTTCTCTCAATTCACGGATCTTCTTCAAGTTTTCAACTTCTTCTTCCAATCTTTGTTTTTGCAAATTTTCAAAAGCCATTCTTTCTTCATACAATTTAAGTTTAGCTTCATGTTCCTCTTGCAACTTCTTGATTTGATCCAACTTGAGTTGAGCAGTTCTTTCAGCTTCTTCTCTCTCCAATTCAATAGCTTTTTCCTTTTCGGCCTTCAAATCTTCAATTTCCTTCAACAATCTGTCTTGCTCTTCCTTTTCTTTAAGCTTACGCTCGTTATAGATACGTTCGTCTTCAGCTCTTTCCTCTTCGAATTTCTTTTGATTGGCTTCTCTTTCAACAATAGCTTGTGAAACCTTGTACTCGACATCTTTCTTTCTTGCTTCAAGTGCTTCTGCTTCCTCCTTTTCAAGTCTGGCCTTTTCTTCTTCGGCTTCCTTTTCCTTTCTGGCTTTCTCTTCAGCTTCTTCCTTTTCCTTTCTTGCCTTTTCTTCGGCTTCTTCCTTTTCCTTTCTGGCTTGCTCTTCAGCTGCCTCTTTCTCTAATCTAGCCTTTTCTTCAGCTTCTTCTTTTTCTCTTCTTTCTCTTTCTTCGGCTTCTTTCTTGGCTTGTCTTTCTCTTTCTTCAGCCTCTTCTTGTTCTTGTCTTTCACGTTCTTCCTTCAATCTTTGTCTTTCCAATTCTTCCATATGCTTTCTGGTTTCATACTCTTCGGTTGCTTCCAATCTCTTACGTTCGTGTTCTCTGGCAGTTTGTTCGGCTAATTCACGTTTTTCTTGTAACCAAGAAGCATGAGTTTCTTTAGCTTCATTGAGTCTCTTGGCTCTGTCTTCTTTATCAGTATGTAAAGAAGCTAATTTGGCAGCATAAGCGGCAGCAGCACCAGATAAAACTCCAATTTCAGCCAGTAAAGCAGTATGTCTTTCGCGTTTATCGGAAAGATCTTTACGAACTGTAGTCAAATTGTTGTCCAATTCGTCCTTCTTTGACAAGTTAAGATCAATGGCATCTTGGTGAGTCTTGTGTTGTTCCTTCAATTCGTCCAACTTGGAAATCTCACCATTCAATTGGGCAGTCAATTGCTCAATCTTATCAGCCAATTCGGAATTTTTGTCATCCAATTCGGTTTTTTTATCTTTCAATTCTTCAATTTCTTGAGTAGCGGTTTCTTGGCCAGTCTTAGCATCTTCCAATTCTTGCTTTTTGGTAGCTAACAATTCTTCGTGATTCTTTACAAGATTTTCTTTATCAGTACCATGTTGTTCAACAGCCTTAGCTTCACGTTCCTCAAATTCTTTGTTGGCAGTTTCAATTTCACCTCTAGTGGTTTTCTCAAATTCAACTGCAGCACTGTCGGATCTTTGGATCAGGCCACCAATATTAGATAATTTGAGATCAATTTCTTTGTTGAACTTGTCCTTCTTTTTGCCAATCTTACCCAAGTACTTTTCAAATTCGGATTGTAATTTGTTTTCGTGCTTCTTGACTTTCTCGGAAATCTGTTGCTGTCTCTTGATTTCATCTTCTTGTCTACTTTTAGAAACAGAATCATTGATGTTGGTGATGACTGGTGCAACTCTCTTTGCAGCAATATCCAACAATTGTTGTTGGGTCATTCTCAAACCAGAACCCAATTCAACAACCTTGTTTGGATCTTCAATTTTATTGGCAATTGAACCAACACCAATGGCATTCAATTCAGTATAATGTCTCAAGATAGCTGGCTTATCCTTAAACTTGTCTAAAGTTTCTTTGTTTGGTAATTCAACTGGTTCATATTTAGTCTTAACCGGTTGGTCTACCAATTCAATTGGAGTTTCTTTAACCAATTGCTCGATGTTATCATCGTTACCATTAGCTTGAACTTCGCCATTGGTGGTTAAAACTTCCTTAGCTTCCCCATCGAGTTTTTCCTTTTCTTCAGTAGGAGCAGCAGTGGAAGAAGTACCTTCAATTGGGGCACCATCGGCAATAAGTTTTTCCTTGGCAGCTTCATCGAGGGTTTCTTGTTCTGCTTTGGCATCAGCTGAAGCATCTTCGTTACCATTTTCAGTGTAATCCTTTGGTTCATTTTCGTCTTTGAGCTGTTCATCTTCGATCTCTGCTTCCTTGGCTTCGTTATCAAGTTTTTCTTCTTCTTCTGTAGCAGCAGCATCTGTTGAAGTAGTAGTAGCAGCAGCAGCTTTTTCTTGCTCTTTCTTCTTTTTGGCCTCGGCTTCCAAAGTTGGGTGGTAAGAATATTTAACTGGGACTTTGATATTGTCAATTTTGTTTGATTCTCTGAATTGTTTGTATAAATTGACTTTTTTCTTTGCTTTTGGATCATTTTCATCCGGTTGGGTTCTAAATGGAGATACCCAACTACTTCCAGATGCCAATTTTTTTAACATATTCTTGGATTCGGGTTTGGTAGGTTCTTTAACTTCAGACATTTTGGATAATAGTTTCTTTTCTTCAAATATTACAATGCTGATAGTTTCAATTGGTCAAGAATATGAAAAAAAAAGTGGTCCTAAAATGTTGTAATAAATTAAAATAGCAAACTTGAAATTAAAGAAGAGAAAAAGTTTTTGGTTGTCGAGTTTTTTTTTGTCTACTGTATTGCATAATTCATACAAGAAAAAAGAAAGGGGGTGTGCGTGGAAGTGTTGCCGAAAAACCAAACAGAGAAGAAGAAGAAGAAAAGCAAAAAGATAAAAAAAATTACAAAATTGTATGAAATTGATTGCAAGGCTAAAGCAATTGTACAACAGAGATAAATATTTTTGTCTCTATAGTTGATTACAAGGAATTATGATAGAGATTGTCTGACTATATATATTTCAGTAATACTACTACGTCACAAATATGATACCAATATCGTTGATAATTTGTGGTGTGGTAATGATGATGTGTGTAGTTTATGGACAATTCAGTGTTTTTTTTTTCTTTTTATCTAATTTTTAGTAAATTTCATTTTATTGTTTTGGTTTTGTCTTCTTTTTTTTTTTTGTTTGATAATTTCTACTTTCAATAGAAGATGAGTAGTAACCCGCGAGCTAGGCCGTGTATGCGGTGGTGGTGGTGGTGGGGAACGTGGACAAAAGTATTTTGCAATAATTATCCACAACTTTTATCAATTTTTTGTTTATTTCAACATTTGCATGGATGGCTCGGGATTTGCTAAACATAATTATCATCATCGAGTTTTAAACAACATAACCAACACATAAATATAGAGCCTACTTGATATACTTGAATTAGATTATACTTCTGATGACATGGGTTCTTTGTTTATACTTTTAATTGATAGTATAATTGATCACTTATAATTTGTTAACTACCCCATAATTGTGAAGTGTTACATATTCTTGATAATAAAATATTATCTTAGATGATCGTCTGATTATCCTGTACTACAGGTGGTTCCTATGGGTATTCTATTATAACTCACAAACTCTCTAATAACTTTGTCCTCCTTTTATTCTATTTCTAGAATTCTCGTTCAATTTATTGTGTTGTACAAAAATCTCAAAGGGGTAAAAAGACAAAAACGTCACGTGCAAATTCGCCGCATGTACCTGTCAATAGTTAGTAGAGTATGTAAAACTTAAGTTGTTGTGTTTTTGATTTCACTTTTATTGGTTGTAACATAAACATGTCATTGTAAGATGATTTGTAGTTTTTGTTATCTTGTTATCATTGGTTGGTGAACACTCGTGGTCCCCCTTTTTTTTTATAGATTTTTACATAATATTTGGTACAAATTTCAAACGAAATTAATTAGGTTTGATTACATTAATGATCCAATCCATACTCATCTCTAATCACAACCCCACTATGATTGTTGTTTAAGCTATTTATTCAATTCAAGATACCGTATCATATGTAAACTTTCGATTTTCCTATTGTGGAAATTCGGTCTGGCTTTCATTTTTTTTTTATCTCTCTTTGCTTTGTGAGCCACAAGATTCAAATGTTCTCAGAGGATCTGGGTCATGACAACTCTGATTATTCTCCACAATATTGATTTAATTTATGAATGACTTTTGAAATTTTGTGAAAACTAGACCTACAAATGGAGGGGTGGGATATCATGTCATTAAGAAATTCACGCTTGAAAGTTACAATTATGGTGGGGGAGGGATCTGTGGAAGATGATGATGATGAAGAAGAAAAAAGACGTGCAGCGTATATGAGAAATATTCATACGGCAAATGAAACTGAAATTTGCGGCTCTCAGAGTTACAAATATTTGATAAGAAGATTCATGAGTGTACAATTCAACTTTAATTGGTTCGTTCATTTGAATATAGGGGAAATTGAACGCCTCCTGATTTAACTCTTTCTCAATTTAGATTATCTGTAATTTTTAGTACTTTGGTTTTACGACAATAGCCAACTACAGTACATATATTATCTGGTATTGTCTCCCCACTATTCTCACTTTTGAAGGAACCTGTAGCCCTTACATCCAGACCCAGTGTACAAAAACTATGATAACAAGCAATACCAACACACTTCCGGTTTTCTATCTAAATAATTTATTTTAATTGCATTACCCAACAAGAGTGTTTCTGTGTATTATGAACAAGGATAAATAACCAGTAGAATAGGTTCCTTTTTTTTTAGTTTTTAGTTTTTAATTTTTAATTTTTAGTTCTTACAATAGATCTGAACATGAATAAAATCTTTCTTTGGTTTTTCTCTCTTTTTTTCTTTTTCTCTCAGTTTCAATTTAGTCAATTACGAGGAAATATTATTTCCCATTTTATTTACACAATTCACCATAGCGGATATAGTACCATTATACTTTCAATTGTCCTTTATCATTGCTCTACTTGTTATCCAATACACTTGAACTAGAATTTCAGCATCTCTTAAATTTTTGTTCCTTTGTTATTTTCAATATTTTAATTTTATTTATTACTCGCCTCTACGTAAAGACATCCAAGTCAAAAAAAAAAAAAATACAGAGAAAAAAGGACTTTCTCACTTTACAGAAACAAACCCAAAAAAAAAATCCTTTCAATTCCATTTCTATCCACCAAATTTTTACCACAACTTAAAACCAACAATTTTTACCACCATCATAATCTGTCGTCGAATTTAATTGTTTCATGAGGGAATAGAAAACAACACTTTTTATTTAATAAAAAAAAAGCTATCAACAAATAACGGAAGAAATAGAAAGAAAACCAAAAACAAGAAAACATGGCGACATTAATACCAACCGCAAGTGCGTGTTATAGCTTACAACTACCTCCAACTGAAAAAGACGATCGATTAAACTTGAATGTCAGAACTGGTTCTGCATCGACTTTATATAATTCTATGGTTTTCACACATGGTGGTTTGACCATTGGTCTTGAAATTCTTCACCAGACTATTCAGGAGATCAATGAAATCTTTTACAACAGAGTCAATATATCAAACTCAAAATTTAAAAGTTACGACAAGTATTTATCAGGAGAATTATTCTATTTAAATTTAATTGAAAGAAGCTGGTCTCGTGCAATTATTGACGAAAATTCTCCCCGTCCAAAACCACGATTGTTTCACCAGATTTGCTCTCTACATAACTGTATCTACTTGTTTGGAGGGTTGGGTCTCCCAGATCATGCTCTCAATGAAGGAGATCAGCAACAACCACAGTCGAACATCAGCCTTGTGCCACTTAATGACTTGTGGGAATTTGATTTAGAAGCCATGAAATGGACATTGTTGGATGATGGATCAAATTTTGAACAAGACGATGCTGTCCCAGTACCTCGATTTAACCATAAGATGACTGTCATTTCTAGTTTATCATTTGTGAACAAAAAAGATCATTTTGGTATATTCATAGCGGGAGGCAAAGATAAAAATTCAGAACCTATATATGACAACGTCTTGTTTGATTTAGTGGAGAAAAGGTATGTTGGGTCACAGCCATTTCCTCTCGTGGCATCAACTGGCAATAAGCAAAAAGATGAAGAATCGGGATTAAGTGCATTTATAGCAAATGATCAACACTATTTAAACATCGATAACAATACCAGTTCCATTGTCAACTTTGTTGAAGAATTCGAAGCTCAAAAACCATTACAAGACAAGAATGTACCTGCAACTCCTGGTAAGCGTATGGAATCAATAATAGTATACGATAGTACAAAATATGACCTACAAAAGGGCCATAATCCATTACTTTCTTTTAAGGTTGGGAGGAAACGCATAAAGCATGGAAAGCCTTTAATGCTTCACCGATCTGACGCGTCACAGAAACGAGCTTCCGTTATCCCATATAATTTATCTTATCCAACTGGTGGTTTATTCGGTCAAAACATAGTCATCACAGGATTTTTACCTGACGAATATGATATATCAATTTTTGTTTATAACAAACCTACTGGTAAATGGTCAAGATTAAACATCTATTGTAACCACGACTATGGTAGTCATAGATTTTGGGGTGGTTTTGCATGGCAATCGCATCATAAGGTTGTTTTAATTGGTAATAATTTAACATCGAAAACGACAAGTTGTGTACGATTTTTCACTGTAATGTTGACTGTTAGTTTGCCAATCACAAATCTTTTAGTGAGTTCAGAGTTGTCGACTAGTCGTTATCATCACGACAGAGATGGGAATATAGTATACCATGGTGATCTGTACATTAAAGAAAATCATTCTAATCTGGATATCCCATCACGAAACAATACCACTTCACCAAGTTCAAGCAACCGTGAGGATCTGACAGACAGTGGAAGCGATCATACACCAGAAGTTATCCCCAAACAAGCACCAACAATTAGAAACGATGATGCATCGATAGTGACAGGAAGTAGGGCAAGAAAGAAATCAATGACTTCATTTTCTAGTGATCAGTCCCCCACGGCAGTAAGCTTTAGTGAATATGTTCATTACGCAGCACCAAAGACTACATACACAACAATAAGATCCGTTTTCCCACCTGAAGCTGTAACGTTGGGAAGAAATGCATTTGATAGATATGGTGACTTATTGTCAGATTTTGAGATGGTGTCTTGTAATGGTGATAGAATTCCTGTGTCGTCTGCCGTTTTGATGGAAAGATGGGGAAGATTTTTCATTCAGTTGTTAGCGAGAGGGTATGTTAATGCCGTTGATAAGTTTGAAAATGACCAAGCATTGGGTTTACACGATGGTCAAAGATTAAGATCCAAGACCAGTCAATCAAATTCATCTGGATCTGGAGATATGCCACAACTTAAATTGTCATTAAGCGAGTCATCCTCACCACCATCCGATGATCAGGATCCGAAGAAAGAGGAAGTTCGCGTGAGTGCTGAAAACAAATCAATTAAAGATGTGCCTCAATTTAGATTGCCATTTCAGAACTATTCCAGCTCAACAGCGGAAAGTGACGAATGTCCGAAAGAAAGAGGACTTGGGACTTCAATTTCCTCAGCTGTCGACCCACATCAAGTACTTCCTAGAAAAGCTTCAGTAAGTTCTTCACAATCAAATGCCAGTTCATTATTGACATCTCATTTGCAGGATATTCCACCACAATTGCCATTACCTGAAGAGCAGATTCCAAACGTACCTGCGGCTCCAGCATCTTACAGAAGTACATCAAGAAAGAACTCTCAAGACCCAAGTTCACCAAGATCGTCATTGATTCATACTTTGACAGCGTTAAGAAACATCCCAATTTCGAGATCACCAAGGGACTCTCCATTTTCGTCTCCACGTCCTTCAATATCTGGTCCTGGAGGCAATGGTGGTAGTGGTAATGGAATCACTGGTATGGGTGGAAATAATAGTGGAGACTTATTCAGTGCACCATTTCCTAATTTGAAGCCAAACTTTGGAAAGCCTCCAACAGGGCATTCTCCACCTTCTAATACCGGTGGTATCGGTCCTTCATCATTTGGAAAGAAACCATTTGAAATCATGGACCGAAGTTCTGAAGAAAAATTTGATTCATTTTCGTCTGGCGCATCTTCGTTTACTAGGCTAAGTAGCACTGCGGAAGAGCAGGACAATAGATTTTCAGACGATGGTTCAGTGAGCCCACCAGAGTTCAATAAGAAGCGAGATGGTTTGTTTGATAATGTATTGTTGAATTTTGACAATATTGATAATGAAACATTTAAAATGGAACCTTCTTTGGTTCCAAGAAAGCTATATATACCCTTCACTACAGTCACAGTCAAGGCATTCTGTGAATACTTGTACACCGGTCAGATTGGTAATAAGTGGTTATTAGCTCCAACATTAATGGACAATCTTTTGATTTCAAAGTTTTTTAGAGTTCCATTACTTTACGATTTAATAAGTGAAATTCTATTCGGGGTGATTGGAAGGAAAGAAGCATATATAATCAGCGAGGCACGTAAATTAAAAACTCGCTACTTTGCTTTACTACTGGAAGCTAATATCTCTGTTGCCAATGATTATGTTTTCCCATTGGATGAATACGAAGGATTTTTGGACAGTGTTGATGATGGTTATCTTGATATCACGTTATTGAAGAAAACATCTAAGAATCATGCAGATAGTGTTGCATTGTCGTGGAAGAAAAAATCTGTAACCAGTCAACACTCCCATAAGCCATTGGAGAAACAAGAAAAAGATGATGGTGAGGATGATGGTACAAAGACAAGTTCCACTAGTGAAGAAGACGAAGTTGATAAAGAATATGCATTGCATTACTTGGAAGCTCGTGATAATCCATTACCATCAGTTGGGCCAAGATCTAAATCAGTGTTTGATAGACATGCGTTTAGTGGTATCAATGAAGATTTAGATACCGACAAACAACCTGAAGAAGAAGACAATTTAGATGCCTCTATTACCATTGAAGAGTTAGTAGCTCCTGACTCTCCCGTGCCTTCAGACTATGTGATTGATTTAATTTTTGAAACCGCTACATTGGTTACAGATATGAAATTATTGCTTAGAGCTTCAAATTTAAAGGCCATGACTACAAAGTTCAATAAGAGTAAGCTTGAAACCGAGGCAGCTATGGCACAAATTGCCTACCAAGCTGCACAAATGCCACATAAACAGTCGAACAGTACAAAGGAAGTACAATTGCCAAATATTGATACTGCTTCGGTTCACCAGCCAGTTTCACCATTGCCACCATCAACTCCAACTGTTCAATCACCCAAGGGTACAATTACAAAAGCAATGGCAGCTTCACCGGTTTCTAAACAATCAACAGAGCCAGTGCAACAGCCAGGTCTATCTCGAAGTTCTAGTATCACCAATAGGAGTACTCCAACAAGGCCTCCATTATCGTCACAAAACAGTTCAATCAAAGAAGACTCGCCTGTTCCTCCATCATCATCAACCATATCATTAAACACTACTAAAAGCGCATCTTCACTTTCAAGAATTGCGTCACATACTAGTTTAAGAGCACTTTCATCTACATTGCCATTCCTGTCATCAAACAATAACAGTAATAACAACGATCATAACAGTGGTATTCATACTAAAAGAGTTGAAAGGGCTGCTACTGAAGGTCCATACAATGACAGACAAATGGGAACAGACGGAATTTCGAAAACAAGATCACATAATTTGGTATCAAGGATACCCACTGGATCATCAACTGTTCATAAGCCATCCGAAAAATTGCAAAGTTCGGCTTCATCAATCAAATCATCGACAAAAAAACATGGCTTCTTCCATTTAGGAAGTAGTCATAAAAAGAAAGAAAGCCCTAGCTCGATTGGTAGTGGTGGTGGCGCCGATGATGCTGTGTCTATTTTCTCAGCTGCTCCTAAATTAGAAAGAACAAATGGAGGAAATAGTGATAATATTAGTATTAATTCCGATTCAAGTAGTAAAACTACAGCAACTGCAACTTTACGAAAGAAATTTGGTTTGTTGAGTAGCTTTAAAAGGTGACTGTGACATGACATAAGAAAAAAAAAAGTACCAATATTCATTTGTATTCGTGTATCAAAATTGACAATTTATATATTATTATTTTGAAAATACCAATGTAGAATAAAGTTTGTTTGCCATTTGACGTGGTAAACTGTAGTTTTACATCATGGTGTCGGAATCAATTACTTTGTTGGGCTGCTTATTAATTCATAACCTGTTTGTGCTACAAATGTTTTATTTTCCACTCTCTAATCAATTGTGTGGCTCTAAATTTGACGCATAAGGACAGAAAATTTCGTTAAGCTTCGTCCAGCAATTTTATTCATTTTTGCTTCAACTATATATTAATCAACAGTTTCCCATTCATTTCTGTTATATATATATTTTACTCTTTTTCTTTATTTTTTTTTGTTATTTTTTCTAATTTCATTTCAACAATTCAAATCAGTTTTATCACAACAATGCCAGCTCAATTGAAAGTTAACCAAGATACACTTACCTTGAACACCGGTGCTAAAATCCCAGCCGTTGGTTTGGGTACTTGGCAATCAGCCCCGGATGATGTTTACAACGCCACTTTGACAGCTTTGAAAAATGGTTACAGACACATTGATACTGCTGCTATTTATGGTAATGAAGAAGATGTTGGTAGAGGTATTAAAGACTCCGGTGTTCCAAGAGAAGAAATCTTTGTCACTACCAAATTATGGAATACTGAGCATAAAAATGTTCAACAAGCATTGGATATTTCTTTGAAAAAATTGGGATTGGATTATGTTGATTTATATTTGATCCATTGGCCTGTTTCTACTGACAAGGCTACCAATGCTCCTTATCCAGATTATGATTTTGTTGATGCTTATAAAGAATTGCAAAAAATTTACAAAACTACTAATAAAGTCAAAGCAATTGGTGTTTCCAACTTTACCGTTAAGAAATTGGAAAAATTGTTGACTTCTGAAGGTGTTGATGTTGTTCCAGCCACTAACCAAGTTGAAGCTCATCCATTGTTGACTCAACCAGACTTGTACAACTATTTGCAAGAAAAAGGTATTGTTTTGGAAGCTTATTCTCCATTGGGTTCAACTGGTTCCCCATTATTCAAATATAAAGATGTTCAAGCAATTGCTGAAAAGAATCAAGTTGAACCAGCACAAGTTTTGATTTCTTGGGCTGTTCAAAGAAAAACTGTTGTTTTACCTAAATCAGTTACTGATGCAAGAATCATTTCAAATTTGAAAACTTTTGTTTTATCAGATGAAGATTTCGAAACTTTGAATAAGATTTCTTTAACTGAAGGTGAAGTTAGAACTTGTGACCCACCATTCAACAATTTCAAAGATTAGATTAAAGGTTGATTTTGTTTAGAAATTACAATAGACTTTTTATTTAGAAGTATACAAGAGTTGAATAACTCGTACAGTTTGTCACAGGATTGATTTTAATGCACGACTTTTTTTTTTTTTTTTGTAACCATACAGCTGTTTTTTTTTTCTTTTCTTTCATGAGAGATTGATTTCCAATTTTTTTTTATGACATTTGTCTCTCTCTCCTTTGTAAATCTTGACAACACTCAGTAAACTATATAACCACCTTTTAATATTCAATCATGTCACACAATTGGAATTCAACAAATAACGTGACACCAGATGTTGATGATTTTATTATTGCAGATGATGATAATACAGGTAATACTAGGTCACTGAATGCCAACAACACTTCCTCAACATCACCATTTTCAGCATTCAATTTTGTTCCTAAAGTTGATTTATCTACAGCATTTGGACCATTTTCCGGGTTTGCTGGAGGTAGCGGTGATTCTGCATTACCATCCAATGTCAAAATAAAAGAAAGACAATATACTGGTGGTGATACATTAGATGAACCAGTTTGGGAAACACTAAAGAGAGATTTATTACAAATTGGGAAAAGATTAGCTATTGTTGTATGGCCAATGCAATTGGCAAATTTAGCTAAACAACAACAATCGAGGTTTTTAACTTTTGCACAATCTAATGGAATTAGTATTCCTGAATCTTTAGGTAATGTGATGTCTGTAAACCAGGGAGAGGAAGAGGAGGAAGAAACAGGAATTTCAAGTAATCAATTGATTAATCAAGATAATTTGGATTGGGATCTTTGGGGACCACTTATATTCTCCTTGGTTTTTTCGATTGTATTGGCGTTTACAAACAAAAAACAAACTACTGAAGTATTTAGTGGCTCATTTGCATTCATTTGGATTTTTTATTTTGTCATTGGATTAAACGTTCAATTATTAGGGGGTACTATTTCATTTTTGTCAGCTATTAGCGCTATCGGTTATTCAATGTTCCCAATTGTTGTTGGGGAGTTGATAAGTACGTTGGTAATTAAATGGAGATGGTTGAGAATTATAGTCATGATCGTGTTGGATGCTTGGAGTATATTTGCTGGTGTAATGAGTGTAAAATGTTCGGGTGTATTTCCAGGTAGAGTTTTGTTGGCCATGTATCCGGTTGCTCTTTTCTACTCAGTCCTTAGTTGGTTAGTTATTATCTCATAGGTTAAATAGACAAGGTAAATAGACATGTTAGCAAAAGAAACTGATCCAAAAATAAACTTTATCGTATTTACTTACCAATACATGTCTAACCATTGCAACATGTGGATTTTCAAAAAAATGTGAGATTTTCCTCATTTGGCATAGTTGGAATTCGAAAGCTCTGGACACATTTCAAAGAAATGTCGAGTGTTCGAAACCTATGCTTATATGCTACGAAGTTTTTTAATTTCACTATGATGATTAAAATGGATGCGTGAACAATCTCTGAACGTGAGTATCGAACGATATTCACATGGATTACAAAACCCTGCCTTCCTACTGACACTTCAAATTAAAAAACCTGTTTTTGACCGTTTATATTCAATTTTGTTTTTTTTTATCCAAAACTGAATATATATACGTATTATTTAACAATTGTGAATGTAAAAGGATAGTAATACTACTACTACTAATAATAATAATAATAAACATCTATTATATAATATTTTGCACTAAACAATAAATCAGAAATCAAAGATAATCAAGGAGGTGCTAACTCTTTTGTCTTCTTTTCTTTCTTTCTAATCTGGCGATTTCTTTCAAATCATCTTCACTAGGCTCATAGATATGCCAGATAGTATAATGAGGTAACCCACCAACTTTGAATCCCATTTTTTTAGCCATCTTACCAAAAGCTTCAGTTTCAGCATGGTTTAAGAATGTAAATGCTGGAAAATGAACCCCTTGTCGGAAAATCCTGGCTCTCGCAAGAATTGAAACACCACCAACACCATCTAAATCAAGAACTTCTCGAGGATCACCATTTGCATCTCGAATATAAGCTAAATGTGCTCTCCACGTTGGATACTCAGCATAACCTTCAACAATGACATCATCTTCGTCTAAAGATTTGGCCAATTCAAGACCAGCATCGGATTCAATCCAGGAATTCAAATCGTATGGTTGTTCGTTTCCTAAAAATGTAGGTAATGGTCTCCACACATTAGGTACCATAACATCATAATCGTGCAGCATCAATTCTTCGATAACATTACCAGGACAAGTTTCTATATCGGCATCTCTCCAATACACCCAGGAATGATAAGGTTTTAAAGCAGATGAGGTTAACCAATTTCTTGCTCTGCCCATCAATTTTCTACGGATACCTTGAACTTTAACAGCATGTCTATCACTGAAACCTTGTCCAATAACTTGACCAAAATCTTTTTTGAAAATTGTGACGGATCTAAATGGAGTTCTGTAATTTGGATGATGTGATTCTGGGTTACTGTATGCCTTTTTAACACCTTCTATGTATGAAGGTTCCATATAGGATTGATATAAATCATTGGTACCTTTTACATTAGCCCCAGATTTGGATTCTTCCTCTTTTTTCAACAAGTCAACCAAAGTTCCATTCTGTAAGGCAACGGAATATTCAAACACAGTTTCCAAAGTAGTATCATCTGGAGAACAGTCAGATACTAAGAATGCAATATCAATTAAACTATGATCATAAGTAAGATTCATAAGATTGTAGAATGCCATTGGTAAGACATGTTCGGCATTTCTCAAAGGCATAAGGAACAACAAAATATCTCCATTTTTGGCCCCTTCTCGTGATCCTTGGTAGTCATTCAAGTCATAAATATCAACGTTTCCTTTATAAAGGTCTTCTCTAGTAACTTCTGGTAATTCTTCTTCTTCGTTCTCAACATCTCCGTTGGTGTCTTGTTTGTATACACCATCCTTGGTAACCTTGTATACTTCATGATCATTGTTATCATCAAGGTCTTCTAGATCTTGACCAGATGACGGTAATCGACTGTCATCATCACTGGAAAACAACCGATTAAAGATGCTATAAGTGATCAATATGAATATCACCGAATAGAACACTCGTTTGATCAATATACGCTTGGAATGTTTCCTAGGCGTAAGCTTATTGAATCTAAAAAAAAAAAAAGATGAATGTTAGTATGCTGTCCTTTCGAGAACTATATGAATTCATCCATTTTCAAAATACATACATTGGTAAATCGGAATTCTTCGGTTTTTCACTATACATATCAGGTAGAATATGACTTTTTTTTTTGTCAAATAAAAAAGACTATGAATTGTATCAGACAACAATGCAAGAAGGTGAAAATAATAATTTACCACTAATTCACCTAATTCTTCTATCTCCAAATAGGACTCTTTACTAGGATTCTTTTCTTCCTTTTAAAACAGTAAATAAATGAGAATACAGAATGTTCGATCTAACTTTAAAAGTGAATAAGTATCAATGTATTTTTTTTTCTTTGATTCGTTATTTACTTGGTGTTGTATATTTTTTTTTTCGTTGTTCCCTGGTAGAAGGAAAGCTTTTTTTTTTGTCTTTGCTGTTTTTCCATCCATTATACAGAAAATGAACAATCAATTTTTTTTTTGTCTTCCTTTCCCGCTCGCCGTAGCAATGTTTTTTTTTTTTTTTTCATTATTTCATCACGTTTCGTGTTTCATATATTTTACGCGTTCTGCATTTCACCTGATAAATGACTCCTATATAAGAAATCTAATAATAATACTCTCTCCTATATCCTAAGGTCTTACTTCTTGTAAATTGTATTGTTCCGGTTTAAACCAGTGTTCTTTTAATGTGTCCCAACATTTGACAGCAATATCAACTGCACTATTCTCGTTCTTAACTGATTTTCCTTCAACATAAAGTTTCAATTTAGGTTCAGTACCCGATCCTCTACATGTAAATCTAACAACAGCATCTTTATCATCTGGTAATCTAAATTCAGCTGTAATCATTTGAGAACTAGAATCAACTGGAAGAATAGGAATGTGATCTTTGGTGGTAGATTCATATCCAACTGTCAAATCTCTCCATGCAGTAACCTCAAATTCACCTACTTTCTCAGGATAATCTCCATTGAAAGAACCTCTAATGTTGGTAAAGATTTTACCTAATGTGGACATATCACTGAGTCTATAATAACCATTATAGTCTTTGAACCAACCATATTTGGCATAGCCTTCTTGTAACTTATCAGTGACATCTACTGTTCCATCACTGAACCATTTTTGGTATAATTGTAAGAAAATAACAGCAGCAGAAACACCATCTTTATCATGAACCAAATCAAACATAAATCCAATTGCTTCTTCGTATCCGAATGGAACATTGTAGCCTTCTTTTTGTAAATCAATAGCTTTGTTTCCAATCCACTTGAACCCAGTTAAGGTATCTTGGAAATGGAACCCATCTTTTTCAGCCATTGCTTTCAATATTTGTGATGAGACAGTAGAATTAACTAAATATACATTACCCAATGTCTTTTGTTGTTCAATAATATACATGGCAAATAAAAATCCAATCTCATTACCAGTCAATTGTTTCCATTGGCCTTTTGTTGCAACGGCAACACTGAATCTATCAGCATCTGGATCATTGGCTATAACCAATTTATATCCTGATTCTTTGGCAGTTTTTATTGCCAAATCAAGTGCACCTTTTTCTTCGGGGTTAGGGAAACTAACCGATGGAAATGCCGGATCGGGGAGCGCCTGCTCAGTTACGGCTTTCCACTGAGAACTATGGAATAACCCAATCACTTTTTCAAAAATTTCTAATCCAACCCCATGCATTGGAGTATATACAAAATTGAAATCTAAATTATTATTCTTGATTAGTTTATCATGGACCCCTTTAAGGTATTCTTGGATAACCTCATCTCTAACTAAAACCAACAAGCCATCTTTAACTGCTTGGTTAATGTTCTTGTAAACGTCCCAAACGCCATCCCATGGAACTAAATTATTATCAATAGAGTCGGCAATTTCTTTATCAACAGGAGGAATGATCTGACAGCCATTCAGGTAATACACTTTGTAACCATTATCGTTAGCTGGGTTATGAGATGCAGTAATCATAACACCACCAGTTGCACCGAAATGATCAATTGCAAATGGAACCAACGGAGTGTGAACATATCCCCTGTCAGCAGCATCATTGTTCTTAATATCACCTTTAGTTAACTTTAATGTTTCCTTTGAAAAGTTTTCAACTGATCCCAAATAATAAACTTTCACATTCTGAGTAATGGCGACACTAGCCAAGATTTCAGCAAATCTTTGAGAATTGTATCTATGGTCATATCCTATAACAATTGAAGTTGGTTTTGCATTGAGTAAATACTTGATTAAACCTTGTGATGCTTGTAAAACAGTGACGTCGTTCATGTGTGAAAACCCTGATTCCATGGATGATCTCAATCCGGCAGTGCCAAATGCTATTCTTTGGGATAATTTTTTATCCAATTTTTCGTATTGCTGAGATTGTTGTAATTGTTGAATTTCTTCTCTTGATTCTGGATTAATATCTACTGACAACCAAGATTCGACAAGTTTGTCGATTTCATTGTGGTTAATAGAAGACATGGTTTATAAGGCTGCAGCTAGTGGTGGTGTAGATGACGTAGCGCTAGAAAAAAAAAATAATGAATAGAAAATGCCATCAGCTATAATTTTTTTTCGGGTTGTAAATTTTTTTAATGCTTTACTGCGAACTCCAAACGATGAGAATTAGGGTTGCCAAAAAAAAAAAAAAACTAGTATTACATTGTATAGTAAACTATTTACTTATTTCACTATATACCAATGAGTTCTTCTTCAAGTCTACTGTGAAAACTTCAATTGGGTTATTATCAAGTATATCAGAAACTGTGGTACATAATTCAATATGTGTTGGATTGAATGAAGCATCCAAATTTTCAGGTTCACCTTGTGACCAAGATTTGGTTTTTTTGGTATATCTGGAAATAGTGTACATTTTCTTAGTAAAAGTCAAAAGGGCACTTGTTGTTGGATCAATGATAAAATTAAGTACTGTATCATTGAAATCGAGTTTGTGAGCTTCTGTTCCTTTTCTTAAATCAAAAATTTGTATCAAACTTGTAGACTTTTCGACAGACAACACAAGTAACCAGTACCCATTGCTAGCAAATTCAATTTTGACGACGTTATTGTAACCAACACTAAATTTACCTAATTGATCGCCAGATATTATACTAAATAATTGGATTTCACTATCAACTTGTGCAGCCAAAATTTCTCCGTCATAATGAAGTGCTGCTGATGATAAGACGATGTTGTGTGTGACTAATGCACACTTTGTGTTTACAACCATCCAATTTTTATCTGTAATAATAATGAAAATGTCTAGCGACAGATGGGGTATTATTTGCTTAGGTTCACCTGTCAATGGAATGGAACTTTCAGTAGTAGAAAATGTTACAATGTTTGAAGAAACAGCTGCAATAACACCGTTGTTGGATATAGCCGCTAATTCAGGTTTGGCAGTTTCAAAATATGAAGTCACTCCATCAATGAAACTTTGCTTGATTATCGAATTTTCACATACCCCCACAATAGTCTTGATGTTTTTATTGTATGAATATTGTGAAACTTTTTCAGACTCAAATACATCCTTTTTATTAGTCAACTCTAATTTAACAACGGTATCCACATCAAATGGAAACTTGACTTTTTGTGATTTATGTACTTTGAAAAGTTCATCCCTAGCATTGGTAATTTTTTCCAACTCTTGCATCTTATTCACCAGATTGTCTTCTTTGCTATCTTCAATTACATCATTCATTGGTTCATCTCTCACGCTTAATGACAGGGTTAGCATTTCCAATGCTTCTTTTGCTTCATCGCGTTCTCTTATTGCCTTGGCAGCTACATTAATAGCAGCATCTTGTTTATACAAGGCGATACTAAGTTCTTCTCTGGCACGATTTAATTGTTTTCTTAATGTGAACATTTCTAATACTAAGGCATCCCATTCATTCTGAAATGTAGAAAGTAATGCAGGAATAGATGTGTTTGATGAAGTAGGAAGTTGTGGTGGGGCAATGGTGCTCGAGTTTTCTGTTGTTTTTATTGTAATTAGTTCATCTTCTGTCAATGGTTCATCAGTTATGGGATCGGTTCCACTTGTTGATATGTAATTAATTATATGTTTCTTTTCAAATATAGCCCCACTCTTTGGGGAAACAACTGGTTCTTTAACCGGTTCTCCTGATATTGAACAAATCATTTGGTTTGATGACTTATCGAGATGTCTAGTATAATTGAAATTTTTTGTTTTCTTCTTCTTTTTTTTTGTCTGCGAGATTTTTATTTTTTTTTTTTTCTGGCTTGTGGTTTTCTGAGTTTTACAAAGTGATTCAAAACTATGAAAATCTGTCCTAATATTTAAAAAAAACAACAACTAAAATCAAACATAACCTATCTAACTAATAATTAAAGAAGAAAAAAAAATGCAATATATAAAATCTATGTATAAGATTAATCAACGTACTCAAGAATTGAAAGTGTGTATACGGGTTTGTGTTAACGAAAGTTTGATTATTCACTATCAGACATCTCCTTCTCATGGTGTTCATGTTCATGGTCATCGTCATGATGTTCTTCTTCATGTCTAATGGTTCTGTAATGTTTTCTGTGGCCAAATAATCCACAACAATGACCCAATAAGTTGAAGAACACAACTAACATTGAAGCAACTGCAGCAGACCAAATGAATGCGTTGAAATTCACAGATAAGAAAGATTTGACACCATAAATATCAGTGTTGTCATTAACTTGACTTCTAACATATTGATAAGTACCTGTTGCAATACCAGCACCGACAATTGCAAGCAAACAAATAATACTTTGGAACAAAAAGTTCAAGAATGATAAGCAGCATTTTTCTGGAGAGAAACAGAAGGCAAATAATTGAATAATAACAGAAATTAATGACAAAATTGCAACGGAGAATAATAAACCAAATGAAGCACTAGTCAAATTGTGCAAAGTGTTTAAGTTTTTATCAAGATTACCTGGTAAATTCAAATCATCTTGTTGTAAGCTGTCAATCAAAACTTGTAATTCACTTCTTTGAGTGTATGATAATTCACTGATATATGTTGATTGAGCATCAATACCAACCCCCTTGACGGTTTTCTTCATTTCATCCAAAAATACAGTAAGTGGATTAAAGAAAAAGTTGACTTTGGCTTTGGAACACCAAGTGTAAACAACATGATCATTGTCAAAAACTTTGTTGTTGTCTCCTGATTGAACAACATACCCACGGCAGTAACCCCAGTATCCAATGGAATAAACTTGAGCCATACCTAATTGTTGAGGACTAACATCACCTAACAAATCACGGACAGCCTGGGCAACAGTGGTGTAATAACCACCTGATGTAGAGCTACCATCAGTAGCTTGGCTAGCAAGAGTTGTTTCACCAGATTGACCAACGTTGGTTGCAGTAGCAGGGAGATCGCTTTCACCAGAAACAGCAGCAGTTCCAGAAGCTTGATTCCACCATTTGGAGACAGAAGTGGCAGTTTGGTGAGAAGTAGCAGCAGATGTAGCACTTGATACAGAAGCAGATTGGGAATCACCTGCACTTTGTGTAGTTTGAGAACCTGGAAGATAATACCAACCGGATTCTTGTGCCTCTCTCTTTGATGGAGCACTTGGAGATCTCTTTTTGGTTTTATCAAAGTAGTTAACTGGGGTACTTATTTCTTGGAGTTCTCTTTTAGTTAATTTGGAGTAGTCTATTACTGCACCTAAATTCAAATTATCAAGATGGAAATTTATAAGGTAGGTGTCAGTAAGGTAATTTTGATTTTTGTAGGAACCGGTAATTGCAAACAATTGTAAGATTGCAACAATAAGTGATAATATAATCAATATCACTCTGAATATTTTGAAAATCATGGTATATCTATAAGTACGGTAGGGTTTGCGAGTGACTTTTGATTAAATTGAAAATATAATAAGTAGCTGATTAGAAAGAATAAAAGAAATATATAAATTCCTTTTTGGAATTGATGGAAATTTAGTAGTATTTATACTTTAAATATATATAGGGGATGGTATTTTAAATGTATAGATCAGACGAAATCAATCTAACCAATTCCAACCCCATGTGCAATCTAAGATTCATAATAATAATTAAAAAAAAGGAGAAATTCTCTTTTATTATTTTTGATTTAGTGTAGTAGATCATTCAATTTTTAATTCCATTCTTATTCTAACAAAGTTTAAAAAATAATACAATATTATTTATGTGGTATGGTGAGGGTTCAACTTGGAATTGCTGGTGATAAGTAATAAATTTTAGAAAACATAATTGTTTTGCATACACTTCTGAGAATGTTAAATTAAAGCAAAAAAAAAAAGATGGCTTGCTTGTTGCAAAGTGCGCTAATAACAACCGAAATAATAAAACACAAAATCATAAATTCGCTTCACATACACGACTAAGTTACGATGTAACCAGCCCCCCCTGGAGTCGTAATCTCAGGAACTAAAACCAAAGAAAAAAAAGAAAAATAAAAGAATCAGACCAATAGGAATAAGAACGCTATTAAATCAAATGACATTTTTTATGTATTACTAAAATTATTATACATATGATACATTTAATACATCTGAACAGTTTATTTTTTTTTTCTCTTCTTTTTTATTATTTCTTTCGTTTATATGAATACTAATAAATACACGACATTTAAAAGGATTGAATTTCAGGTCCCAATTATTTCTCCTTTTCTTTGAGTATTATTATTATTTTCGTTGACATAATTTCAAAGAAAGGGTCCATAATTGTAGACATCCGAGGGGTTTTTTCTTTCCTTTTTCTTAAGTTTTGTGACTACTCTTCTAAATCATCAAAGCCATCAAGCAACTCTTTTTCCAAATCATCTAAAAATTCCTCATCCATTTCAACCTTTTGTTTCTTACTTGATGTTTCACCATTAGTTTCAGCATCGCTGTCTTCTTCTTCTTCTTGCAAGGGTCTCTTCTTGTTACTATAAAGATTTTTGATAAATGAATCGTGGCCATTCGTAGTAGAAACCTCTTCTTCTTCTTCCTCTTCATCAACGTTATCTGCTCCTTCAAGGACTTTGTTACCATTGTTGTCTTCTTCTTCTTCTTCTTCTTCTTGTTCTTGAGCAAAGTTAATGTTGTTTGCGTTGTCAAGATCACCATCATCTTCGTCGTCGTCATCATCACTTAAACCAGCCAAGAAATCATCCACTTCTTGGTTTGCTTCATCCAAGTCATATTCATCAAATGAGTCAATGGAATCTATATGGGTAGCTTCGGCCATGTGAGCTCTCTCTTCCAACGCTTTCTTATATTTCTCAAGCTCGGCATTTTGTATTTTCCAAAGCTTTGGATTCTCTGTAGAAACCAAGTATTCTTTCTCATCGACTATAGTCCAATTGCTTAAACATGCAAATAACCAATCAGGATTCACAATCTTAACTGTATCCGGATATAACTTTCTTGCAACTCTGGCCTTAAAAGTAGGTCCAATATCCTCACCGATGTCTCGACAAACAACATGAGTAATATCTGGATATACTTCATTCACGACTTTGACACCAAATTGCTTACACCATATCACGATGTCAGCAGAATCTAGATTGATACCTAGCGGGATAATACCAGAAAATAATACTGTTATACCATCTAGCACTTTACTCTTCATAGTAGGAATTATCTCAGTCAAATCTGGTTTATTTTCCTTATCGTATCGTTTATAATATTCCTCATGAATATTTACCAACACTTTGTCTAACGCAACTAATTCATTATCATCATCACGTAATAAATTATCCTCGTCATCATCTTCATCTTCAGATCCACTTTCCAGAGATTTACTTTCTGTATTTTCATGACGGTGTTCATGCATCTGTTCGAGGTCATGTTGCAATTTAGCCAACGGGCGATCCTGTTGTTGTTGCTCGATTGATTGGTTTCTTGCCAATGACTGGTCTAATAATAAACTGGTATTGCCTTCACCACCACCTAATTCGAGAATCCTCTCTACTGGAGAACTTGTAGAAACATCAGAATGGGCATCATCATCATCATCATCCTCACTTGCAGCTGTTGGGACCGGTGTTGTGGAAGCAGTTGTGGCACCATCGCCATCTCGATTAGTATCACTGGATATAGACTCAATTTCACCTTGTTCATCTATGATTTCGCCTTCCTTTGATAATTCGGCAGCTGCCTCTAACTTGGCAATATTTTTCCTCTTCTTGATTGGTCCAGTAAGTTGGCCATTCTTCTTTGGCAAGAAGCTCGAATTAATATCACCAATGCCCACAAAGAAGTCGTATGGAACAACTTTAATTAAATTACTTTCCCATTGCCATACATCACCTCTGTCATCTATTATAGCAACCATCGACTGATCAACTGGAAATAATCTCTTCAAGTTCTTATGAGTCAAGGAACCACTTTCGTCACGACTAAGAATTCTATCTCCAAAATATTTGCCTTCGGGATCAATTATTTTAGCAATGGCTAAAGCATAGTTTCTTGTTGCCATGGTATAAATATGCATCTCGTATTTTTCTGACATTCTTTCCAAAAACTCCAGTAATCCAGGACGAAGTTTCACGTAATAAGTACATTTTGTAGGTGCCAATTTTGGACCAGTCCATCCAGGAGGAACGATAGGTTGTTCTTCTAAACAAAACGATCTGACGTCTTTAACAGCACGATAATTTGGGTTTGAAGGGTCCAGTTGCCATTCACCAACCGTTGGGTCCACAGTTGCATGGATGACTGTTTGATCCAAATCCACAACAAGAATCAACTTCTTCTCGTCAATTAATCTGTCGGTCGTGCTGTGTTCGATTTTAGCTGCCTCATCAAA
The DNA here is from genome assembly GCF_000006335.3 of Candida tropicalis MYA-3404. Classification (NCBI taxonomy): domain Eukaryota; kingdom Fungi; phylum Ascomycota; class Pichiomycetes; order Serinales; family Debaryomycetaceae; genus Candida; species Candida tropicalis. The sequence goes on along the minus strand of NW_003020061.1, from coordinate 85,505 downwards.
ACTTATTTTCAATCCAGTTTTGTCATGAGACATTTCAATTGTTGCCCTATCTTCATAGTTGTATCCGGAGTAATCTTTTTCTTCTTCTAATGATTTCCCACATAATGCACATAATCCTCCATATTGAACCGTGTGAGGACATGCTTCTTTGATAAACATTAACTCAATGCCATTGTGAGTTATCTCATCTTGTGGAGATATATTGATTTTATCGATTTCGCCTTCAATTGGGCTTTCAAAAGTACCCAATCGTTCAACTCGTATTTTCTTTGGAGGGTCTTCGGTGGAATTAGGGTCATCTTGATAATCCCAATACTTATAATTGAATATAGTTTTATGTTTAGAAACCACTTCACCTGGTTTACATAAAACTGAGGATACTACAACTGGAAAAGGAGCAGATGAAGGGAGTTTTATTGGAGTAGATTCAGACATGACTGGATTTATTTTTAAAAGAAATACAGATAGAATGAACAGGAGGAGAAACAAGAAAAAAAAAATAAAGTAAAGTCAGGGAACTATATTGTAGGTGGACGTGTCTATTTTTTGGGAGTCTTTCTAATATAATTGTCTTCTTCGTCTGATAATATGTTTATGTACGCGGGTACTAGTTGACTTTGTAATTGATTTAATTCTTGAAAATGGGTTTGTTTTGTAGGGATGTTGATATAGCTTTCTCTTCTTCTTTTTTTTGTAGTTTGTTTGTTTATTTTGGTTTTTTTTTTTTTTCTTTTCTTTTGTTTCTCAGTGTTTTTTTTTTCTGTGAACTCTTTTGGTGACGCTCGATATTGGATTTTTGTTGGTTGCTTCGTACGGCCCCATACACCGAGAACAGTGTTAGAAAAGAGAAAATCACTTCTTATAGTCAACTAACAAAGGGTCGAATATGAAAAAAAAAAACTATAGATCCATGAGTTAATATCACAGCCTTCACTTTAATATAGTGTTGGTTATCGTATTTACACTAGTTAATCAGGGTTGCTATCCACATAGTTATTCTCTAAGCAGCTTTGTTATTTTTTTTTCTTTAAGACGGGTATGAAGTTGTCTCTTAATTTCACAAAGTTCGCGTGAGGGTATCAGTTCATGAAAAAAACAAAAATTACATCAATGTTAATTAGTCTCTCCAGATTCTATAATACAGACAAAATGGATATTAATCTTAGCGATAGTCATTGTCATTTTCATCCAGAATGTACTATACAACAGGCAAAGAAATTTGCAGATATTCTAAATGAACTGATAGATCAATTTCCACAAAACTATCTTCATCTTATGACTACCCAACATTTGGATCTTGAATATTTGGATATACTATTGAGTAATCTAACAAAACCTGAAATAATTGTACCTTATTTTGGTGTACATCCTTGGTTTAGTCACTTATTCTACATTTCCGAGACAATTCCCACCAAGGAAGAGCATTACAAGAAGATTCTTAAGCCAGAACCGAGCCCAGAATTACTTGAGATGCTCCCTGAACCAATTAATCTCAAAGATCACAAGGAAAAATATTTACAAATCATTACAAAACATAATTTGAAAATTTTTGGTATTGGAGAGATTGGTTTGGATAAATTGTTTAGAGTTCCAGGTAATGGATATTACGGCAATTTGGATTTCCCAATGCCACAGGGAAACAAACTATCTCCATGTAGAGTAAATATTAGCCATCAAGTGGATATTTTCCAATTTCATTTATCTTTTGCTAATGAATTAAAGAAACAGGTCTCACTCCATTGTGTGAAGGCGCATGGTTTAATGTATGATGAGGTGAAGAAATTCCCAGACCTAACGGTGATCCTTCATTCTTATACGGGGTCGATTCAACAGGCGGAAGTATGGATGAAATTTACTCCAAAGGAGAAATTATTTTTTTCCTTGTCAAATTGGATCAATGGGGAAAAGTCGGAACTGTTGGAACTACTTTCGGCAACGTTAGCCCCGAACCAAATTCTCACTGAATCGGACATTTATGTCGATAGACTATTCATTGAAAATAAACAACAAGAATACTTTGGTCACATCAGGGGTATTTACGATAAGCTACATGACTACAGTTATATCGAATCATCACAAATTCACGAGAATATGTTAAAATCTATAGGCGTATACAAAACATTAAAATAATCAACGTTGATTTATCATTTATTGTCTGGATTTGATAATGTCAACGAATTCTGGTTTCAATGAAGCACCACCGACTAAGAAACCATCAACATTGGCTTTGTCTTTGAAGGTTGGGGCATTCTTACCGTTGGCAGAACCACCGTACAAGATTCTGGTCTTTTCAGCTTGTTCAGCACCAATGGTCTTGGCCAAATGTTCTCTGATACCTTTGTGGGTTTCTTCAGCATCTTCTGGAGTAGCAGCCAAACCGGTACCGATAGCCCAGACTGGTTCGTAAGCAACAACAATGTTGGTCCAGTCAGAGACAATCTTGGAAACAGCATCCAATTGTCTAGCACAGACATCTAAAGTGACACCGGATTTTCTTTCTTCCAAAGTTTCACCAATACATAAAACAACACCAACACCGTTGTCTAAGGCAAATTTAGTCTTTTGAGCAATGAATTCATCGGATTCACCAAGGATGGTTCTTCTTTCACTGTGACCAGTCAAAGTCCATTTAGCACCAACATCAATAAGTTGGGAGGCACAAGTTTCACCAGTGAAAGCACCACAAGCTTTGTCAAAGACATTTTGAGCACCAACAGAAATAGTTGGTTGTTTGTTCAAGGAGACAGTCAAACCCAAGTAGACAGATGGTGGGAAGACAACAACATCAACGTTTTTTGGTAAATCAGCACTGTTCAAGTTTTCAATGATATCAGTGATTTGTTGTTTGGTACCGTTAGCTTTGAAGTTACCTCCGACGAAGAATTGACGAGCCATTGTGTTATAATATTAATTGATTTAAATAAAATTGTTTTATTGAAATAAAAAAAACAACTAAACAGAAAAAGGGAAAAACTTTTTTTTTCCTTTTCAATTGACCTTGGTTTGAGACCTTTGGGGAAACAATTGTATATTTATATTCCTTTTTTTTTTTGGTAGTTATTGTTAACGAATTTTTCAATCCCGGTGTTACGCAAAGGAAAAATGGAAGTGGTAACACCACATGAATTTTTTCTTTTTGGCACGAATAATTATTGTCTACATCCCACGCACGCACGCACCACTTCGCACACACACAGTATGAGAGAGTAAAGTAGAAAGGAAAAATTTTTGTTTTGTGTTTCGTACGAGTCTAATCCGGGGCCTTGTAATTTTTTTTTTCTTTATTGCTTGCACTGGTGAGTGTATCATCTGATTCTCTTACTTACACATTCTCTGCTCCCAAATTGTGTTGCAGAACATGACGTGAACCCATCTGATCACATGTACTGTACTGTATACAAAATGTGTATTGAAATTAAAACAAAAAAAAAATGTCTACTGAATAACCACTACGTGATATCCTATCTACTGAAAGCTTTCAACACTATTTGTTACACTCTGGTTCTGCATTTGAAAGGTGGAGACCAACTTATTCTTATACCCATTCTGTTGAGTATCATTATACACTTCCCTGTACATTGCTTCAAGTTTTTTATTCTTCTTTTTTGTCGCATTGACTGCATCTCTTTGTTCTTGGATCAACTTGTAAACCTCCAGATCACTCGATCTACATTCACCCAAGGCCAATTCATCATCTTCATCACTATCATTCCAAGTGAGTAATCTTGTCTTTAAATGATACTTTTGATCGTCATCGTGTTTCTTCATAACCAAAAACTGGCAATGTGGGATGTTTTTTAAACTTTCAAACTCTTCGTAACTCCATTTAAACCATTTCATAAGAAACACTCTTGACCAGATCCCATGACTAACCAATACTAAAATATTAGGAAACGTATCATATCTGAACTTTCTAAATAATGATTCATTGAAACTTGCTACTCGATCATAAACATCTGCTGCACTTTCACCATGAGGTATTCGGAAAAAGAAGTGACCGTATTGTGCTCTTTCTTTCCAAATTCTCTCCATCTCTTCCAGTTCAGGTTGAAAGTTACCGAAATCTTGTTCTCTCATTCTTGCATCTTCTCTAACATCATATTCCACACCAGGAACATTCTTAATTCCTTCAATGATATTATTGCAAGTCTGTCTGGTTCGTAAGTACGGGGATGTGAAAAACATAATCGATCTAGGATTACGTGCCTTGTCGTCATTTCCTGCTGTCTCTAATCTTTGATCTAACAAGAACTTCAGCAAGGCTTCACCTGCTTGTAATGCTTGCATTTTTCCATTGTGAGTCAAAGGTACGAGATGGTTGGGAGTGTATCTATTGACAGTTTTATCACAATTTCCCTCGGATTCACCATGTCTCACTATTAGAATATACTACGTCATAAGTGGTTAGTATCTTTAAAGTAATCTTCTATGTGACATAAATCATTCAGTTTACTTACTTTTGGTCTTCCCATTATTGGCTAAAATTCTTTTCGTTGCTCTTTTTCAAAAGAGAAAGTAACTTGAATGTGTATGATTTTTTTCCGTCACTATTTATACTCCCAGTTGTGATAAAAATTTGGTGACGATCAAAATGGCTCGGCTGGATAGGATTCTAGAAATTGTTTTTTTTTTTTTTTTTTTGTATATTTTTTAACTTGGAAAGTAAAATGTAATATAGATGGCATCGTTGTGATGCGATGATCCAAAGTAGTTCTGGTCACAAAATATAACCAATCATGAAATGCTATAAACCTACTACTACAACTACATGTCGTTTTTTTTTATTTCTTCTCTCTCTCTCCATATATCCGAAGTTTTCTATTCTACTATACATTAGTTATTTGCTCCCTATTTAGTTCGTACTTAAGCACTCAACTTTCTTTCAATAGCAAAGCTTTTGATCAACTCTTCATCACACTTCTTTAAAATGTCGTCAGATAAAACATCAATAGAACGACTGTGTAAAATATTGTTATATCTTGATGGTTCAATTGGTAATTTGAAAATGGTTTTCCATTCATCGGTATCCAATTCCTTTTCACCTCTTTTAGCTCTTTCCAAGTTTTCCAATTTTCTTTGTTGTTTCCATTGTTGAATCTTGGATTGTTCCTTTTGGTATTGTCTTTGGTAGTAGTTGAAGTTGTTTTGATCGTAGTTGAAGGAATCAATTTGTCCGTATAAGGATTCCAACAATTGACCAGTGGAGTTCAGGTTGGATAAAAGATTAAGTACACCTAATTCTGATTCAGCGGTTGGTTTTGGAGACAAGCTTGACAAGTAAACATCGACCAATTTTTGGTTCTTGATATTCAAATTTAATTTATCAAAAATGTTCAAAAAAGAAGTTTTGTTGGCTTCCAAATTTTTAGACTTCCATTTACCTTCAATATAAGCATTCATAAAACCAGTAGATAATCTCAAAGCTTTGATGGAGACTTCTTGTCCGACACTGGATAAATCATTGACTAATATGAATGCATTAGAATTGTTTAATTGTTGTTGAGCCAAGGCTTCGATTAATTGATTGGTGATGAAATTTCCTGATACGGTTGATTGGAACCATCCCAAAAATTCAATACCATATCCTAATTTTTTATAGTTTTCCAATAAATCTTTTTGATATTGACCACCACTTCTAGATTTGAAAGAACCACCTTCATATTGATCTGGATATGGATATGGGAATCCATGAGTAACATCTATTAAATTTTCATCTTCGAATCCCAATAAAGCACCAGAGAATAATTGTGGGTAATGTTCAGAAGTGTGTCTCAACAAGGATAACAATACTGATGACGAGATATTGATAGTATCCAATGTAGCTGGGGTGTATTTAGGGGCCATGATGTATCAATATGGGGGGATTTAGATTTAAATTTCAATATTCAACCTCTCACTAACGAAAAATTTTTCTTTCCCTTTGGTTGGTAATTTTTTTTTTCTCTCTTTATTTTTTCTTTTACTCATAGTGTGTTCAAGCGTTGTAGTGCGAGACTGGAGAAAAACTTTTTCACCCAAGATGATGAGAGAAAGAAAATTTTTTTTTAATAGTTGTTTCTTAGTTTATCTCTCGTTCAACCTTTTCTTATTACCAATAACCAACCCATACGAAAATGTCTGAAGAAGTTGATAAAGTTGCTGAACAAGTCCAAAAAACTTACTTGGATGATGTCACCGGTGAACAAGTTTCCAAAACCGAATTGAAAAAAAGACAAAAACAAAGAGCAATTGAAGCTAAGAAAGCTGCTAAGGCTGCTGCTGCTCCACCAAAGGCTGCTCCAAAAAAGAAAGATGAATTTGCTGACTTGAACCCAAATCAATTCTTTGAAATTAGATCCCGTCAAATTTCTGACTTGAGAGATAAAAACAATGCTGATCCAACTGCTTTCAACCCATACCCACACAAATTCAATGTCGATACCAGACTCCCAGAATTTGTTGAAAAATACGGTCACTTGAAAAGAGGTGAAACTTTATCTGAAATTACTGTTAATGTCAGTGGTAGAATTATGACCAAGAGAGAATCTGGTTCTAAATTGAAATTCTACGTCTTGAAAGGTGATGGTATTGAAGTTCAAATCATGGCTCAAGCTCAAGATGCCGAAAGTCTCGAAGCTTTTGAAAAAATGCACGAAATGTTGAAGAGAGGTGATATCATTGGTGTTACTGGTTATCCAGGTAGAACTTCTCCAGCTAAAGGTGGTGAAGGTGAATTGTCTGTTTATGCTAGAACTGTGCAATTGTTGACTCCATGTTTGCACATGTTGCCAACTGAACATTATGGTTTCAAAGATCAAGAAGCTAGATACAGAAAACGTTACTTGGATTTGATCATGAACGATTCTAGTAGAGAACGTTTTAGAGTTAGATCAAAGATTATCCAATACATTAGAAAATTCTTGGACAACAGAGATTTCGTTGAAGTTGAAACCCCAATTTTGAATGTTATTGCTGGTGGTGCTACTGCCAAACCATTCATTACTCACCACAATGATTTGAACATGGAAATGTTTATGAGAATTGCTCCAGAATTGTTCTTGAAAGAATTAGTTGTTGGTGGTATGGAAAGAGTTTATGAAATTGGTCGTCAATTCAGAAACGAAGGTATTGATATGACCCATAACCCTGAATTCACCACTTGTGAATTCTATCAAGCTTATGCTGATGTTTATGATTTGATGGACATGACCGAATTGATGTTCTCCGAAATGGTTAAAGAAATCACTGGTGATTATGTCATTAAATACCACCCAGAAGGTCCAAACGGTAAAGAAATGACCTTGGACTTCTCCAGACCATGGAAGAGAATCAACATGATTGAAGAATTGGAAAAGGTTTACAATGTCAAATTCCCAGCTGGTGATCAATTGCACACTGAAGAAACCGGTGAATTCTTGAAGAAAGTTTTGAAAGACAACAAATTGGAATGTAGTCCACCATTGACCAACGCTAGAATGTTGGATAAATTGGTTGGTGAATTGGAAGATGCTTCTATCAACCCAACTTTTATCTTTGGTCATCCACAAATGATGTCTCCATTGGCTAAGAAAGATAGAAATATCCCAGGTTTGTGTGAAAGATTTGAAGTTTTTGTTGCTACCAAAGAAATCTGTAATGCTTATACCGAATTGAATGATCCATTTGACCAAAGAGCTAGATTTGAAGAACAAGCTAGACAAAAGGCTCAAGGTGATGATGAAGCACAAATGGTTGATGAAACTTTCTGTAATGCTTTAGAATATGGTTTACCACCAACTGCTGGTTGGGGTTGTGGTATTGATAGATTGGCTATGTTTTTGACTGATTCCAACACCATTAGAGAAGTCTTGTTGTTCCCAACTTTGAAACCAGATGCTTTGGTTTTGAAAGGTGAAGAAGAATTCAAGAAACAAGAAAACTAGATAATATATAATGTATAGATAAAGTAACAAAAATAAAAATCGGAATATATTATTTTGTTGTATTTAACCTATCGTCTATGTAATTCACCATTACGTTTCATTTCTAATGCTTTTTTATAAGGTGGTGCAGTTGGCATTTGCACTGGCTCTAAAGATAGCGTGTTTATATCTATGCTATAAGTAGCATCAGAATCAATATCATTTATATCACCACAAGCAACAAATGGAGCAATTTTTCTTTCTTGAGGACCAAATTCTTTAATTTCCATGGTTCCTTGTTTACCTATATTTGCACCTTCAAAAAATTCTTCTGTAGATGTAGATAATTGTAATTTAGGTTGCCAACCTTCTCGAGGTTTATAACCAAGACAAACTATGAATGCTTCTAATGAAGTCCCTCTACTTGATCGAGGTTTAGCACAGATAACTTTATCAAATAAATAACTTAATTGACTGTATAAAAGATCAATATCTCTACCACGGAAAATTTTTGCAACAAATTTACCGCCTGGTTTTAATAAACATGTGGTTAATTGTAATGCAGATAATACTAATTGAGCTTGAATATATTCATCCAAATCATGTAATCCAGTAACATCTGGAGCACCGTCACTACAAACAAAATCAGCTGGTTCACCACCAAAACAATCTAGAATTCTTTGTAAAGTTCTTGGATGTGTGATATCTGCTTGAATAGTAGTAACACCATCTATAGGAGTCATTGGTTGTAAATCAACAGCAACAATAGTTGAATTGGGTCCTAATTTTTGAGATAATACTTGAGACCAAGAACCTGGTGCTGCACAAAGATCAACTACTCTAGTTAAATCTTCAAAAAGATTAAATTCTTCGTTTAATTGCAAAAGTTTAAATGCAGAACGAGCTCTCCATCCTTCTTCTTTGGCTCTTCTATAATATAAATCACGTTTATCTTTATTAGCTTTACCCATTATTCACTATATGGCGATGATAGATGAGGTTTGATGAGAAAAATCTTACAGCCAAATAAATAAAAAAAAAATTTTTTTAATGCGAATAAAAAAGAAGACAATTTTTAAAACAAAAAAAACTCAAGAAAGAAAAAAGAAAAATTTTCAACAAATAGAACCAAGTATTAATCAAGTTAAACCATGATTAGACCAGGGATTAGATCTTTTTCTACACGTAGTCGTGTATTCAAATTGTCACCAAAAGAATTTATGAACAAAGTCCAACAAGAAAAAATTGAAAATGAACAATTCAAACAAGCATTATCAAAAGATCAACAAGAATATAATCCTCAAATATTAAGTTCCCATAAATTAACTCATAAAAGACCAACTCCAATAAATGTTGAATTATTGAAATATAAACCATTAAGATTACCAAAAACTCATGGTGATCAAGTTGCCACTTTGACTTTAAGAGGTTATGATGAAGACGAATTAATTAGAATTGGGGAATTTGCATTAAGAACTGCGTACTACATGGGTATACCTATGTCAGGATTAGAAAGTCTTAAAACTGAAAAGAGATTATATACTGTTATCAAATCACCATTTGCTCAAGCTAAAACTAAACAAAATTTCCATAGAATCACATATAATAAGAAATTAGTTGCATATGATGCTAATCCAGAGATTATTGATTTGTGGTTATCTTATTTGAACAAATACAAGTTCCCAAATGTTGAATACAAGGCTACTGTTGTGTCTTATGAATCGTTAGACTATGTTAATGAATTGAAAGCATTAAAGGAATTCAACTTGCCTGATGCTTATGAAGGTCTTGAAGATCCAGTTGCTAAGAAAGTTCAAGAATTGCTTAATTCTTCGTCATTTAAAGACCATTTACAAAAATAATAACTTCACTTATCTCATCATGTAAATATACATTTTCTTCTATATTATTAAATATTCATCCATATAAATCCCAGTCCTCTTCTTCTTCTTCGGAATCTTCTTCTTTGGCTTTTCTAATCTCTTCATCTATCTTTTTCCTTCTATTTGCTTCAACTTCCAATACATTTGTTCTACACATTGGACAAGTTGAATTCATTTGCAACCAAGGTCCAACACATTCCAAATCAAAAATATGATTGACACCGTGACCACAAGGTAATCTAACAACTAAAGGATATTTATCATCTTTAAAACGATTTGTACAAATAGGACAACATGAATCATTATCAATTTGTTTAATTGGAATTCTTTCTAAAGTATCTAAATATTCCGAAGTTACACCTTTTGAATGTTTACCTTCACCTAATGAATCCATTAACATTTGAGCAATATTTGAACCATCACTAGATTCACTCAATTGACGTAATGCCGAGATTAAAGCCTCTTCGTTTGTGTCGGATATTGATCTAGACGAATATGATTCTCCATCAGATCGTCTATTTAAAAATGAATCAATTAATGAAGATAAAGTTTCATGTTGTCTACCACGGTTCTCTCTTTCTGAGTTCTGTATTGCAGGGGTAGGTGTTATATTATGTTCATCTTTTTTTTTTTAATGTAAGTATTAGTAATTGTCGTTGCTAATAGGCTATGGATAATGTTACATACCTTCGTACGTTGACATGATTATTGGTGGCGGAATAGTATGTAATAAAAACTGAGAAAAAAAAATTAATCAGGTCCATTTGTTCGAAACACTGCCAAAAAAAAAGGGTACTCACGTCGTACGTCGACTTGAGTCGCTCTCTCCCCCCCCCCCCCACATTCAAACTAAGAAATAAACTCTCTGACTATGTGATTATAACCTATTAAAAATAAAAACCAATTCTATATTAACCTATATGTCCCGCTTTATGTGTGTATATATGTGTGTATTTACAACTCTTTATATTTAGTAATCCTTTTGCACGTCTTCATCATCGTCTTCCTCTTCACCTTCGCTTACTCTGGCGACTCTAGAAAAATAATCAGTTTTAGAATTTAAAAATAATGGAGTCATTGGCAATTCTTCAATCGGAGTTTGAACTGGATATAATACTGGAGAACTACTCCCATTATTATGTAGCGCCACAGTTGGTCTACTTTTGAATGAATTATTAGTTGATATTGGTGGTGTTTGTGAGGATAACCAGAATCTTGAAGGGGACCCACCTAAAGAAACAGGATCTAAATTTGGAGAATCAGGGATTGGGATTCCGTTTACATGATTGGCATTATTAATATTTATGCCATTTGATGAATGAATATAATCAGGTATTTGAGATGGTGAAGTCATTTTCTGATATTGTTGTAATCTCTGTAGATTTGAATAAGAAGCCATAGAATTCTTTCTTAATAAAAACGAACCTCCGCTTAATGATTTAGGGGATTGATAAATATCATGGGATTGTTGAGCCTGCTGTTGCTGTTGCTGTTGTTGTTGCTGTTGTTGTTGATTTAACGATAGTAATGAAATAGTTGAAGTTGAAGGGATCATTCTCCCATCAAATCCTACTGAACTGGCTAATAGTTCTGGTTCTGGATGTTCAATGAAATTTTCATCTTCTATAACTTCATTTATATTAAAGAATGCACCTCGTTGTCTCTTTTCAGCTGCTAGACTAGAAGAAAGTAAAGATCTTCTTTGTGGTAGTATATCCTGTGGTGATGTGGTCATAGGGTTAGTTGAAGTAGATAATGTTTTGGTTGTAGTGGGTGTAGTTGGTTTAGACAAACTTAGTTTTCTTTCTGATAGTGATAGATTAGTGAATTGCTTGTCTATACAATCTGGTGAATTTAGTTGTCTTATTGACATTTCGGAAGAAGTAGAAAAAAAAAATATACAAGCAATTAGAAAAAAAAAATTCTCTTTTATCTTTTCTGTCTTTTTTTTTTTTATTTTTGTTTCTCTGATAAACGAAGCGGATGTGTGACCGAATGCGAGCTATTTTTTTTTAATAATAGGGGAAGTAAACGGGTATCAGATGAATTTATAAATGAAAATATTATCAACTCGTAATTATTGAAAATTATCTAATAGGTAAGATATGGTTCTTGCTTCGTAATAATATATAATAATAACAGAGAAATGTAAAAGAAAAGAAGAAGGAGCAACTAAAGGAAAAGAGGGAAAAGAAAGAAAAAAAAAAAGGAAAGGAAAAAAGTACAGTCAGAGCAATATTATTCATCACTACTGTGCTCTACTGTATCTATTTTTTTTTCCCTTGTAGTCGCATTAATGTCTTTGATTTGTTGCGTTGTTTTTTTTTTCTGTATGTTTGATAATTTCTTCTTGTCTGAATGTTGTGTGTTGTGTGTGCAATTTTTTCCCAACAATAACGGAGAAACAAAGAAGTCAGAAAAATAAATAAAGAAAAAAAAAAAAGAATTTTTTAGCCATTGTTAACGTAAAGATAAGTTAAATGCAGGAGATTGTTTCTTACCCCCTAAAAAGGAATTTGCTGTGCATTATCTGTAATTACTCCACAATATTCAAATAGAAAAATTTTTCACAGCGAGTCTGATTTAAAAATGATTGTAATGCCGAAAAACGTTTGACATGGATGATTATTAATCAACTTTTCTTGTTTGTTTTCTGTTAACTTCTCCACATTCGTAATTGGTAGCATGTGCTTTTTATTCCAGATGAGTTGCTCTGATTTATGGCTGATCTCAATTGATAAATTCAGATCAAGTAATTGGCATGGAGAAATTTTATGCTTTTCATTGTAAGTTAAGTGTGGCGTGATGCGTAGGAGGGTTTTAGAAAAATTATTATTGTTAAAAGTTTGATAATCTTATGTTTTAATTACATTTTTGCTCAAAATTTAAATGAAAAAGAGGAAACAGAAATAAACAAGAGTAAAGATCGCGTAGTTTAGAATGCGTGAAAAAGTAGATTTAATGACATTAAATCAAGTAATCAGAAAGTTTGGTTACAACAGGTGGTCTTAACATGAAAGGATTTAGAAAACGATCAGTGTCAAAATCCAAGGGTTTTGTCAAAACCACAAATCAGGACTTCTAGTTCAGTTGTTCTGATCAGATCGAGCATGTTTCAAACATACAGTTCGAATCTTGTACAGGTTAATGCCCTGCTGGCGAAATTGGTTATCGCTTTTGACTTCTAATCAAAGGATTCTGGGTTCGAGTCCCAGGTAGGGTTTAACTTTCTTTTTTGCTTTACATCACTTGATGTAGCGTTAAGGTTATATTTTTTTTGTTTTTGATCACCTATTATGGTTTTCATGAAGGTAAGTCACGTTCAAGATAGATTCGTTGTTAGAAGATGCATACTAGTTTGATAAGTCATATACAGTTTAATCAATATCCTTGCTATCATAGTCGTATTGTCTCCTAGTTTATTAACTGTCCAATGGATCCACATAATTTCCCAACTATTATATAACAAATGAAATCACGTCCAAGAAAATAAAACAAATACTTGTAGTTACCGAAGTGTCTTGAAACAGACGCTACCAACCTTTATAAAATTCGCAGCTTTAGCTCATCTGGGAGAGCGTCAGACTGAAGATACTTTAGGTAATCTGGAGGTACTGTGTTCGAGCCACAGAAGCTGCATTTTCTTTTCTTTTTTTGATTTTGGATTTTGAAATCACTGTTGCAAAAATAAAAACTACACTTACAGAGGGAGGTTGATCTCATAGAAAGGAATACTTTATTTTTCCTCTTGTGTATTAAATGTTAAATATTAAATCTTCTTCTATATAATCATCCAGTTTTAAAGCATCTAGGAAATCATCATCAAGAATATTTTTATTAATATTTTCCACATTATTTGTAGTTTTCATCATCAATACATTTCCCACTAGGGAAAATCTTGAAATAAATTCATTTGATTGATTTTTCAAATATGTATTTAATGATTCCAAATCTTTTAATTCTGAGGATAAATTAAAATCAAATGTTATTTTCCCATGATCTTGTTTATCATCATGGATTTCATTTATAAAATCAGATAAATTATTTGAATTTATAGTTCGATGCATTTTATTAATATTTGTTGATTTATCAATTGGATTTGTACTTGAAGTATTTGAAATTATATCATCTTCTGAAGTGTCAACATAAATTATATCAGATTCATCAAAAATTGAATCTATTTGTGATTGAATAGTTGTTTGAGGACTACTACTATTACTTGGAGATACTTGAAATATTGTTGAATGTCTTTTATTTATTACAGCATCATTACTGGATTTACTGGACAATATAGGTACACTTGATCTTGTTTTCAAAGTTCGATAATTGTTTTCTTTATTTGACTGATCATCATCAATATCTTCAATTTGGAGTAATTTGGACAGGGAAAGAATGTTTGAGATATTGAATGAAGATAAACTTATACTTAATGGACGTTGTGATGATGATGATGTTGTTGTTCGCAGATTAGTTCTAGTTAATTCATTTTCTGATTTCTTTGATCTTAAAGATCTTAAAAACCCTGAGGATGTTTTATTGGTATTTAAATTGTTAATACTTTGACTGCGTAACATTCTTTATACTTGTTGTTGTTTCAATGGAGAATTATATAACGAATGAATAATTTTTTATTTACTTTTATTTTTATTTTTTTTTGCTTGATACTTTGTTCTTCAGGGATCTGCAAGTAATTTAAATGGGTTTAGGAAATGTTGTCAAATGGAATAACGAAAGAAAGAAGAATATCTATTGGTTTATATACATATATGAATAAAAAAAAGAAGAAAAGGGGAAGGAAAATGGGTTAATTTATATTTTTAAACAAGAAACAAAACAAATACCAAAAAATCCTGTCAAATGGACAAGAGTGAAAAGATCTTGTGGTTATTCGCACTGTAAACAAACAAACGAACAAAAAAAAACATTCTATGCAAAACACAAATAGGAAGCCAAAAGCAAAAATTTTTTTTTTCTTTGTTTCCTTAATTAAAAGCAAAAAATTAAATTAAAAAAGTCGCATAATTTCGTGTACTCTGGGACAATTTCAAAACGACAGTATAGGATTTTGCTTTCATCAGATACCGCGAATTGGGACAAAAGATAAACAATGGCCAGTGTTACGTTCTTTTTTTGGAAATCCTTTGTGATATTATGAACAATAGGAGCTCATCAAATTCCCTTTCAAATTATATCACTATAACTACGACCATTTAAACTAAAGAAAATTAACAAGACGCGTCGTTGTAGATGTGCTAAAGTGAATGAATTGAGATGGAGTTGATCTAATTGTCGTCAAGTAGAGTGAAAAGTGTTTTTAGTGGGGTGGGCAGAATTATACATGAACAATCTAAAATTCTCAATCTGAAAATCCTTCTAATTTTTGTGTCCACTATCATAGATAGAAAACCAGAGAAAAAAAATTGAATTGATACTCATTGACGAACATTCAATAAAAAGTCAATATTTCCCGTTTAACGAAGATATTTTCTTGTATTTAATTTATTCAACACACACACACACACGAGATATGCCCGTTTATAATTGACAGCGGATCAGTTGCTGTAATCATATACGAAAACCACCTGTTTAATATGGGCGATTTGGTACAGTAAGTCCATTCAATAATTAATCATTTGAGGAGCAAATAAGAAAAAAAAAGGAGAGCCTGACACAATTTAGATCTCTTTTTCTTTACCCCGGTATGCATCGAGAGAATTTTTTTTATACAAATTAGGACGAATCTGTGATTCAACAGTGGTCTAGCCAAGGGGGAGCAGTTCCGAATTTTTAAATTAGCATTTTCTCTCATTCTGCCCTTCCCCCCTTTCACAACTATCGTACCATATATATAAAAAAAAAGATATTGTCTAATCCATCGATTGAATTAATTTATTTACAGTATATACAAGATATTTAAGAATTCTCCTTGCATGCTTTTTTTTCTACTCTTTCCAGAAGTCAAACTTGTTATCCGAAGTAAGTGCATACTCCAGATTGTATTCACGACCATTTGATACGAATGAATTAACTTGTTCGTATTCATTTACGTCAGCTTTTGTAGTAGGAATCAATTTACTATAGAATGGATCCTCATTTGTGTATCTACTCAAATAGAATGTACTAAGACGATTCCAATCACGTTTAGGTAAAGGATTTCCCTTTTCGTCTTGTCCTGTAAATGTTTTATTGATGTAGTTCATTATAGGTTGTCTGATAATTGTATTAATACTTGGATGCAAATAAAACTTGACTAAGCTGTTGGTCTTTTTAGCTCCAACAGGTTTGATATTGATATATCCAATGTTTTCCAACACCAAGTCTACTATACCATAAAATGGTGGAACAAGGTATCGATTAAATTGGGACAACTCCGGAGTTTGATCTTGAAGTAAGAAAACAGGGTACAACGATTTGGGAACATCATAAAGAAGCGATTCAACTTTTGTAATATCCCTAAATACATGCAACTTAAGATCAGTAGAATTTCTAATTTGATACATCGTGTTTTCAGGAAATTCCAAAAACCCAATTCCTTCAATACTTAATACATTTGGTCCTTTCACCGTGATATATTGTGATTTATAAGTTGCCTTTTTTTGAGCCAAACTCCCTCTAAACAAATGTGCAATGGTTTTACTATCCAATTTTTCATAAATATTTCTCAAGTATGTATTTGATGTAAATCCAGGTACATCATAAATGGTTTTATTCCCGTTGATATATACTGGCATAATATCACGAGTGAAACCAGGTAAATGAGAAACTCCGGGTCCGACATTAGCAAATGATTTATCAATTAATTTATCAGTTTTACCGAAATCTTTCTTATGAGAAGTGCCAGGAAATTTTTTCAATTCTTCTGCGACTTTAATACTTTTAATCAAGGTAGATTTACCACAATTGGTATGACCAATGAAATAACTATAATTAGGAATAAATTCATACAATCGTTTAACTCTCCAACGTTTCTTTCCTGAACCAATAAAGATATTTTCCGGTGGTACATTATATTTCTTACCCAAATAATCATTTAAAAATGTCTTACAATAATCATGATGTGATCCACTTGATTTGGGAAATAAGTTGTCAGTTTTTGTCATGATGAAATATAAATCCTTTGGATCTCTATGTTCAAAAATCTCTGGATTGATACCCATAGGGAAATCCAATGCACTAAATACGTAAACCAATGGGGAATCATTAGGAATTGTTGAAAGAACTTTATCCAACTCATCAATAACAAATTCTTTTGCATTCATAGTGAATTTTGAACGATGATGAATATCACGACATCTTATACAGGTATAATCACTCTCAAGTAATTCTGCTGGATTTGTATCTGAATGTATATCTTCATCTTTTTCAATAACAGTAGGATTCTCTTCTTGTTTAGAGATAGTTAAAGATATTGGTTTGGTGGCTATATTTTTTGGAACATTGAAATTATTAATCAATAAATCTCTATCTGACACATCTAATTTAGACAAAAATTGATTATATTTCTGATTGGCTTCAGATATATATTTTGGTTTCTTTCGATCTATTGAAGTACCAAGTTTGAAAAATCCTGGCTTATCCGGTGATTCTTGTTGTAATTTAATCCCACAAGATCGACATTTTTCATCAAAAAGGGTTAAAACTCTGGAACGCGTTGAAAACAATCGTAGAAGTGGTTTATTCAGTGCTTGTGCAATATATCTATGAAACATTTGTCTGGATGCTGGTGGTGCTGGTGGTGGTCTCAAATCTGAGATGAAGAGATTTTTATTTTTTTTTGTTGCTGTGAAGACCAACAGCCCTTATTCCATCAAACCTATGTGCAGGACACAGATAAAATTACTAGCATGAGTGTTTGGTTCATTAATGTCTATTTCTCATTCACCAACCGTGAAATATCACTGACTATTTATTTTAAAGAATGTTTATTTAATGAGAAGTTAAGAAATTATTGGCGAGTCCCGCATGTTGCATAAAACAAAAAAAAGAAAAAAAAATGGAAAGATAGGAGATAGAAGGTATCCATTATGTTCAATTTACATTTGATCCATTATGGAATAAACATAGCCCAAATGTTTCGCAATTTAGGTTTTAATCAAAGCCCAAGTTTAGTCTTTCTTGTACTTAAAAATCATTGAGTTGAACTTCACATTTTTGTTGTTTTTGGTTGAAGAGTCATTTTCTTTTGACTTACTTATCTAAATCAGGTATAATAGCGATAGTATTGTTACATTTTAAGGTACGGCTTGAATGGTGTTGCAATCAGCAACAATGTAAAGTATTTATGAAAGTATAATGATTCAAAACACTACTACGAAACAGAATGATCAATACAAGTAAGATAATTGTTTGGTTCACGTGACAACCATCAGTGATAGAGTTGAACCCAAATAATAGTATCATATGCAAATAAAATAGAATTTCTCATGACGTAATAGAATGACAACATACCAAGAAGCAGAACGAGATAAAATATACAAATTGCAAATGAACAATAACAACCAAAAATAATAAATAAAAAAAAAATAGAATTAGTAACAAAGCTTAACCTACTGTAATAAATTAAAATTATGTACAATTTCCTATAACTAAAATAATATTCCAAAAAAAGAAACTACACCACCAAGAACGTTATTATTAACTTCGGAAAATTTACGTAATACGCAGGATCAGAAAAAATAAAGGAGTTATGAATTTCTTTTTTATTCTTTCAATGAACAATTACAAGAGGGGGAGGGGGCGAGGAATGGAGAACAAGAATATATAAAACCCCTTGAATACTTCCATTTCTGCAGAATAAGAGAATGCTAATATGGAAAAACAAAAGATTATCAGGAGTAATAACGTAAATTAACAACATAAAATTTTAATACATATTGTTTAAGATAAGTTGAGAACTTTATTATGGAATTTCAAATTGAACGACAATTGCGACTAACAAAAAAATTTTTTTTTTAATAAATAAACAAAAATTATATATTTTTTTTAGTTTTGCAAATCGGATTAAAATTTATTTAAAATAATGATGCAGAAGGGCTAAAATTACGACAATATGCAATGCAGAATAGAATAAAGCGTAGTTACAGTCATCTAATGTTTATTTCACCCCCTGTGGATCTGTTCACACCCCAAGGAAATTGGAAACAAAAATCAAAAAAAAAGAAAGTCAGTCATACAGTAAACGGTCACACATGCACACAAAAGATAATGCATTCTTAGATACGTACACTTTCAATTATTAGTTCCCATTTCCAGAATAGAAACCTAGTCAGTCTATTACAAGTGCACGTGGTTTGTATCATGAATTCATGAAATTCAGAAAGATCTCTTTCTTCATTATCTTCATCTTCGGGTACTGAAAGAGAGAAGGGGGGATACGGGCCGATACAAATAGAAGATAGGGAATGGAAAGATTACAATGAAATTACCAACAAAAAATAAAAATACCAATATTCTAAGCCAAACTTAAAAAAAGTAAAAGTAAAATTTAAAATTAAAATAATTTGCTTTTAGATCATACAGACTTTTATTCCACCTGAAGTTTTAAATTTTCTTAAATTCTAATCAAAACAATTAAATTAGTTTAAATTATGCATAAAATGGGCTTAATTTTAAAACAATTGCAAAAAAATGGGATCAATTGTTTTTTTTTTTGTTGAAGTACACTGCATGACAATGCAGCATAATTTATTTTTCTTTGAAGCACACAATAGGGAAATCTGACTTTTATTTTTTTTTTTTTTTTGATTTCTCAGCAACAACAACAACAGCAGCAGGAGCAGCAGTAGAAAAAAAAAAATAATAATATGAGAAACTTATAATTAGACACGTAAACAATAATATAATCGTCAGCTTAATAACCTCGGAATAGGTTATAGGTGGTGACCCATTAGTGATGGTTGTCATATATCAAATGTAAGCTAACTACAGATTAGTAATGATTAGTTTGTGCATTAACCTTTAAGTCTATGATATTTAGCCTAGTGAAAGTCTCTATCAAAATTAAATATCAATACTCTTGCCAAAAAAAAAAATCAGTTCTAGTTTCGTCTGAAGTGATATTTATTAATAATTGCACTTTAAGCATTGTACAATAGAACATATTAAGAAACTCTGAATGTAGGAAAAAATAAAAGAGGTGATTATTAATATAAAGAGAAAGAGTTTTGTGGCAAAGCCATTAACTTAAACAAGGGCAAATTACTTTTCCTTAATAAGGTTCAGTAAAGAAACTAGATAGGAAACAAACAAAAAATCAAAGTCAAAACCTTGTTTTATCTTTGCTTGGAATCATGTTTTAAATAGATGATCAACTGCGTTATAAACCCAAGTTATACAAATTAGAGTATCGTCAATTTTTAATGTATAAAACAAATCAAGAAGTCGTTCCTTCTTTTTCACTCATCGTCATCTGTCTTCTTCAACACACACTCGCGCCCACTTTCAAGTAGAAACTGATTAAACCCGGCAGGATAAAATTACTCAAAAAAAAAAATAATATAAAATGGAAAATTCAAATTAAATCAACCGGCATACATCATAGTACAAATACATATATACTTATGCATTAAGTCCTAACATGTTGCGTATACGTCGATTGAGCGCTACATAACCTTCAACGAATAAACAATCATAGGATACAAATAAAAATAAAATGATGCTCAAAATTGTTGGGGGAACAGGAAATTTATGATATTACAATAATTGTTGCTTGCTTTTTTTTTTTTATAAATTTGTTTTGCTTATACTACTCGAATCTCCACTGTTTTATTTTTTTTTTTTTTGTTTAGAAATATTTTACTAAAATAGCAAAGTTAAACCGATAAAGCCAATTAAAATTCAAACAAATCTTTTAGATCAATAGAATAGAATATTGTCACGGATGGGTATAATTACCAAATTGAATGCACATAAAAATATATATATATATAAATATCAACCTTGACGAGCAAAATTTAAATATCTTATTAAATATTGCATTTTGTGAGAGGAATATAGTTCCTATTTATTTGCCAAATATCTACTAATTGGAATTCAATTCCGAATGTAACACTGTTTTCACCATACCACTTCTAAGTAGAGAAATTTCATTTATGCAACAGTCTTTCCTATTGTTAGTTTCTATTCATTTAGTTTTCGATTTACTAAATTTTTTAGTTGTTTCGCAGATGTAAAAATAGCAAGCAGGATAATCAATCAACTAGAGTATACATGATGCAAGGTTTGTTGCTACTTAACCCTGTTTAGACTTTCTCTAATATTCAAATTGAAGTGAAATCTCATGTTAGAATTTATGTCGTACTAAAAAAAAAGTATGTTAAACTTTGCAAAATCACTATTGTACTGTTATTGTCATTGTCGTGATAATGAATAAGAAAGCAAAACATTTTAATACATTTTTTTTTGTAATTCCGTGTTGCAATGTATCTCCTCTAGAATTCGGTATATATAATCAATTATATCTAGAGGAAAATGTGAAAGTTGGATAATTAGAGCCCGAGTAAAGACCAGAACAAACGGATTCATTCATGTGGAAAATTGCACGGGACGGAAAAAAAATCTCTGATACTTGGGAAAAACTCATCGGAAATATAAATTCTACAAAAACGGTGAGAGTTGAAAAAATCAAATAAAAAATAAACTCAGTTAGTGTCATATAACCATTAGAATAATAAAGGGAACAAGTGTAACATATAGAATCGCCTAAATTATATAATAAGATATATTATGTTATTTTAATCTATACTACGAAGAGAGTGGGAAAAAACAAAACAAAGCTTTTGTTCTTCTTTGATAACCATCGTTGGCTCAGTCGTACGTTAGTGAAGGGAAGAAACCTGGCTATTTATATAAAAAAAGGATTTGATAGTTTCACAGATTCAAGAAAGAAAGAATTGCAGTTTTAATATTGCATTAAGTTGCAAGTCGTGACAACTAAGCAAAAAAAAAAAAAAAACAAAACAAAATTTGAGTGAACGAATAATTTACCGAAACATGTGACATGTCTTAAAATAAATTGATTTATTGTGCATTGCAGATTTCTTCTGCATTATGTTTTTTTTACTGTAACTGTTAAATCACAATCAATGATGCAGCATGTACAATACGGTAAAATATAGTACAATATAGCTCATTGTAAGTTCTCGATTGGATCACACATTCGACTGTTTTTTTTTTTTTCAAACCACGCCTACGCAATACCTTGTCTTCTCACCATACAACAAAAAATAAACCCCATTCGTTTAACCACACTACAATAAACCATTAACACCGTGGCCCTGACTCCACCAATCATTGATGAAATAACGAGACATCCATTGTCTGTTTCTTAAAGGTTTAGAACTCTTTAGCTAATCTTTAATTTTTTTTTTCTTGTGCTAACAAACTTCCATGTCAACACCAATAAGGTTTCTCTGTCATGATCCCAGATATTTTACTTTCTTGGTTTCATAACTTGCACAATTTCCGGACGAGTCATCCACTGGGGGTGAGGAGGGGGTTATATGAAGCACATGAAACAATAATAAGAAGTTTGATGGGAAAACTAACTTTCCTTTCATTTATCATTTCTAAATGCGTTTCATGTATTATGGACAGAATTACACTTCAATAAATAAACATCAATTATGCTCTTTTCTTTCTCTTCCTTAATGTTTCTTTTTTTTTTCATATAAGGTTAGTATCATTTATACTTCTATTTAATAATCTTAATTTCTCTTGTCTTATTATGTTTTACCTTTTTGCTTACCCCCACTCGTTAACTAAGCTTTTTTTTTTCTTTTGGTTCTGCTATATTATCCTTCTTCTTGTTGAGTTTCAATGTTAATTTGTGGTGTATTATCAAATGATGCAATACTAATGCTTATAAAAAAAAAAACAAAGCCAAACTTTTAGACTGTATCAATTACAAATAAGAATCTTTTAGGTTGAGTAGTTACCGTTTTGATTACAACATGACTACTAGCAACTTTGATTTTGCTTTATTGCCCGTAAGATTTATGATTGTTGTTGTTATTGGGTGTGTTTCTTTTTTGTGAATCCCGAACTTCATAACCCCCTTTTTTTATTTTATTTTTTTTATTATCTTTGTTTTTTTTTATTTTCAGGCAACACGCGGAACTGCTTAAATAATTTTATTATAACGCAGCACAGGAGGACGTACATAATACGATGCCCTATGTACAGTCCTGATCCAGATGGTAGCATATGGAATATTACATTAATTGATAAAACAAAATAGACTTGTCATTGTGCATAATTCTACTTTATGAATAAAACAAACATTTCAAGTTCAAATTTAACTCAGGTATACTTTTATCATCAATTAGCTTTGCTTTTTAACTTATTTTGATTATATGTTTCATCAAATTAATAGCCATCAAACATGTATATTGATAGCGGGAGAGGGACAGGTACAACTGCCACGGAAATGGACAGCAATCATAAGGGGATTGCATACATGTATTCTCTAACTCAAATTTGCAGTACCAGCAGATGATTTGGGCTGAGCAGAGAGATTTTCTTTGTTACGGTTGTGTAGAAAATCTGAGTGTTTTAGTTGAAATGTACCACGAATTAAACCTTACATATAAAACCTACATGCATTAAAACTTACTTCTCTCTCTTTTTGTTCATTTTTTTTAGTTTGTAATAAAATTTTAATCAAAAGCAGTACAGTACTTACAGAAGGGAATATTGCACAAACCCCATTCTTTATCATTGTATTATAACAATTGCATTGTTAGTAATAAAATTTTTAACTAACTTTACATATTACATATTATATGTATAATCTAAAATCTAAAATAATTACTCTAAAGAAAAATTCCACCTTTCCAACAACAACACAATGCAAATTCTAAAAAAAAAGCAAAAAAAAAAAAAACACACACACACTCTCACACACTTCAACTCACACAGAAACATTTCATTTTCACTTCATTTCCCACTTACCCACTTTAACCAAAAAAAAAAAGGAAGAAAAATTTATTAAAAAAAAAATCATCAACACTTTTTTCTTTCTTCTTTCTGTTAGTTCATTCAGTATTGCTGGTGTTATTAGTTTTAAATTCAACTTCTAAAAAGTATTATCTCAAGTCATTGTAATCCCAAATCATATTCAAGCGTTTCATCAAATTTCACATACCCATTCACCAACCAACTAGCGCTTGTCTCAAAGTTTTTAATTTGTTAATTTTTTTATTTCCCCTTTTACACCCTTCTTTAACATCCAATGACCAAATCACCCATATTAAAAATGTCAACATACGATGCAGCCGCAACCGAAACTTGGATCAAGTGTGGTGAATGTGCAACCACCTTGGGTTTAATTGTTCCAGCAATCAAATCGTTTGAAAGTGCCGTCAATAGAGATCCTTCAAACCCTACCGCATTGATTGGATTAAGTTCTGCATTGAGATTAAATGATATTAGTTTAAATGAAACCATTGGTTCTCAATCAGCCATTGAAAAATTAAACAAATCACTTGAATCTTTTCCAAATTTATTGAAACAAGCAAATATTTTTAAAGAATTGTGCGAATGTTATTTATTAGTTGGATTAAATGATCAAGCTTACCAAGCTATTCAATCAGGTGTCAATTTGGCTCCTCAAGATCCTTCCTTATGGTTATTAATGGCACAAACTTTAATCAGAGCAGGTGCCAGAAGCCATGCCACCGGTACTTTGGCTCACTGTTTATCCCTTTTGCCGGATGGTAAATTTTCTCCTAGTGATATAGAAACCGCAAGAGCAGCTCATGCTGAATTGGCTGCTATTTCAGCTGCCGATGGTAACATTGAACTTTCAATTAAAGAATTGAGAGCATCTTTGGAATTACCTCCACCACCTTTATCAAGAATGGATGAATACGTTGCTTTAATATGTGCTTTAGCCACTGCATTAGAAAGAGAAAATGATATACCGGGAGCCACCAAGGTTTGTGAAGATGGAGAAATGGTTGTTGGAAATTCTCCAAGATTATTAATGGCTCATGCGTATCTTTTATTGTACTCCAAAAATGGAGCAGAACAAGCTATTAACTTGTTGACTAAAGTTGTCAATTTAGAAAATGAAAGTGCTACTCAAGAAGGATCTGATTTCTTGCCATGGTATTTGTTAGGAAAAGCCTATTCATACTTGGATCCTCGTGCTGCTTATGATTGTTATCAAGTAGCATTGAGATGCGCGTCAAATTGTTCTATCATTTGGTTAGCAGTTGGTAAACTATACTTGGAATTGAAGCAATTGAAGGATGCATTGGAAGCTTATTCACAAGCTTTGAAATTACAAATTGGAGATGGATCTCATGGAACTGCCACAGCATGGGATGGATTAAGTTGTGTTTATGAAAGATGTGAAGACCAATTAATGGATGCATCTGATGCATGTAATAGAGCAGCAGCTTGTTTTAAAGCCATTGGAGATGTTAAGAACAGTCAGTTTTTTGAAGAAAGAGCTAATGCATTGATCAAGGCATCCAAGAAAGAAGGTCCAATGTTAGATTTACGTGAACCTCCGGATGTACCAACTTTTTTAATTACAGAATTAGTTGCTTTAGCACCAAACGAAAGAATTTCATATACTCAACAACAATTACAAGCTCAACAACAAGCTCAGGAACAAGCTCAAGAACAAGCACAACTACAAGCCCAACAACAAGCACAACTACAAGCTCAACAACAAGCACAGGCCCAAGCTCAAGCCCAAGCCCAAGCACAAGCACAAGCCCAAGCACAAGCCCAAGCCCAAGCCCAAGCACAGGCCCAGGCCCAAGCACAAGCACAAGCCCAAGCCCAAGCACAAGCACAGGCACAGGCACAGGCACAGGCACAGGCACAGGCACAGGCACAGGCACAGGCACAGGCACAAGCCCAAGCCCAAGCTCAGCAACAACAACAACAACAGGCCCAACAGCAGCAACAACAACAACATCATCATCACCCATCACAAGATACATCGCGAAACAGCCCGCAAGTGCCAATACATACACCACAACAACAAGCTATACAATACCAAGGTCCACCACCTCCACAAGGACAACCACCACAGCAGCAACAACTGTACCTTTATCCAATGCAAAAGAATTCTCCACGTCCACCTCAATTGGCTACTCCACAAATACAACATGCTTGGTCACCACAACCTCAACAACAGGGTCCACCACCTCCACCGCCACAAGGACAACCACCACAACAACAGCAGCAGCAACAACAGCAACAACCACAGGGTCCCTCACCTCAGCAACAAGGACCTCCTCCACCACAGGGCCAACCACAACCACCACAACAATATTTCTACCCACCTCCACCTCCTCAAGGACAACCTTCACAAGGTCAACCAAATGGAGGCCCACACCGTTCACCAATGAATCCAACACAAATCATCCCTGCTGGTGCAACTCCTTATCAAATGGGCCCTGGTGGTCCCAACTCTGTTCCACCTGGTTATTATGGGTACGTTCCTATTCCAGGTGGTGTTCATAATCTGCAATATACATCACCAACATGGAGAAGATAGAGGATCTAAGATATAAAAGGAAGAGAGAGGAAGAATAATGATTTATCTTTGTTTTTATTTTATTTTGCAATGCTATTAGGTTTAGTTTATTTTTTTTATTTCCGCGTTCCATTGGGTGATTAATTGTATAGTTTATATTTATCAGTATTATTATCATCATTTTACTTTTTCTTTTTCTTTGTATATTTATTCCTCTTTAATAAAATCTACAAAATCGTGCCAATTACCGATATTTATCCTATCTTGTAAATTCAAATTATTAATAATGTTTACAATTTTTGTATCTTCGATAGCACATGGAATATCAGCATGTAACAAAGGTAACAAATCAGTACCGCTATCTCCAACATACATTATATTACTACCATCGAATTTTTGTTTAATAACATCTAATTTATCTTGAGATACTCTAATTCTATTTGATTTATCCCAATAACCAGTAGTTTTACCATTTTCAAATATTAATTCATTTGTAATTATTTGATTTACTTGAATTCCATGGTTTAGTAAAGCTTGATTAATAACTAAACTTGTCCAATTTGCACTCAAGATAATAATAGGAATATTTAATTTATTACATTTATCAACAAATTCAACAAAACCTGATCTAAATTTAATTTTATAAGCTTGTTTTTCAAAATTTGATCTAGTTAAGTTTTTAAATATTTCAAAATCTTCAATTGATTCAATTGATTTAGATTCAATTGATAATATACCATTTTGAAAATTTATTTCATCTTCTAATGTTTTCCTATCTCCAAAACTCTTTGAATATGATAAATAATTATTAAAATAATTATTAACAAATTGTGAAAAAGGTGGTGATAATGAAGGATTATTTAAATAAGGAACTTCAGATACATATTGAATTGTATCTTCAATTGTGACTGTTTCATCCCAATCAGTAATAACAACTCTTGGTCGTTGTTTAGAAAAAGATGAAGATTTCATGAATTGTGGAATTAATCGAAAAGTAGCCGATGTTGAAGGCGATCTCATAAAAAAGACATGTTACACATAAAGAGGTGTTACGTTTTTATTCTTATTTTTTTTTTTTTTTTCTTTTTGTAAGCGATCGTTTGAAAGTTGTTGCCGTTGTTGATGGTGAATCTGTCAGTTGAAACAAATTTGCAACTTGTTCTATTTCTTGTCAATATAAATTCCCTTCAATTGTATAGGGTTGATTACCCCAAGGATAACTGAAGTCAAATTTTATAAAACAAATTCAGGTCAAGGCAAGAGAGTGATGTTGTAGTTGTCAAGTGACTATATAGAGTTTGTTTTTATTTTTCTCCCTGTTTTTTTTTTATTTTTTTCTTTATTCTTTGGTACAATAGTCATCGTCTTTTTTTTAGGGGACTAATTGCTTACTTTTTTCTTTTTATTTTACGTATTCAGTAAATTAATACTATACTTGGTAAAGATAAATATGAGTGGAGGTAAAGAATTCGGTCACTTGGGTGATGTCAAAAAACATGTCGATGAAAAATCATCAAAAGATGAGAACAAGAAGCCTTTAGGTAAAGTTGAAGGTAATGCCGGCAAGGTAGAAGGAAAGTCGGGTAAGGTAGAAGGTAATGCTGGAAAGGTAGAAGGTAATGTCGGTAAAGTAGAGGGCCAGGTTGGAAAGGTAGAAGGTAATGTCGGTAAGGTAGAGGGCCAGGTTGGTAAAGTGGAAGGTCAATTGGGTAAAGTTGAAGGTCAAGTTGGCAAATTTGAAGGTGATTCCAAACCAAAGAAAAATTAAGGGGGATTAATTAATCAAGAACGGAACAAACAATGATTTCATTTCCTTAGCCAATCTAACCGATCCATCAGCGCACGACTTTTTCCCACCTAATTCGAAAGATAAATTTCCTATTGTAGAAAAGAGAGAAAAAGCAAGCAATTTCCATGTGTGTAAGCGTTTATTCACGTCGAGTTTAAGTGTAGATCTAGTGGCGAACTAATAATATAAACAATTGCCAATTTACTTGCATTCTTTCTTCTTTTAATTCAATCAATTACTACAAAAATGACTTCTGAAGAACAACAACAACAACAATCCACCAACCCAAATGCAAAGGAAGAACTCAATCAAAATGATTTGAATCAAATAAAAGATATTGCACAAAAAATCCTTAATCCTAACAATAATAACCCCACCATGAATGAATATATTCAAAGTACATTCGCTTATATTGGTACCGCTTTGATGAAAATGCAAACTACTAATGATAAACAAGCTACTGCCAAAGAAATTGCTGATGATTTAACTCAAAGATTCGAAACTTGGGTTCAAAACAGAGAGGCTGAACAGAAGAAACAACAAGAAGCTGTAACAACAGAAGACAAACCAGCAATCACTGATAAAAAAGAGTAATTAAAATGTTTACAATCCTTATATCCATTACAAGTATAATATATCATTAAAAATGAATATTTGTTCATAACGGACTCAAACCATGTAATATTTAAAATCAATTTAGCAAGATGAATATGTAAGACACACAGTATATGATATCACCGAATGTCCTATAATAAAATTATCTTCCTGCAAAAGTATCTCTACATTATAATCAGATTCAATAGTATTAATGTATATTAGTGATTATTATTGCTTATGAAAAGGAAAGAAGAAGAAGGAAAAAAAAGTGGGAATCAAAAGTTGAAAATTTTTATTCATCGGATTTTTTTTTTTCATTCGTTTTTATCTGCGTATTTCTTCTCATCGCAAGAAAACATCTAACCCAGACATTTCAATTATACAATGAGTTCTATCCCAGCTTGGAAGCGTGCAGGTTTACTAGTCAAGGCTGAACAAGAAGCCGAAGACGAATCATTATCAACTAAAAGAATTGAGACTGATGATTTAACTACTAAACAAATTAAGAAAATTAGTAACAAACGTAAGCTTCAAGATGATACTAAACATAAGACAAATAAAAAACCACCTAAAAGAGTAAAACTACCTAAAAATGAAAGAGCTCCACCTCCAGTAAAAGATCAATTAACATATCTTAAACAGTTCCATGAAGACAAAGCAAACTGGAAGTTCAACAAGCTGAAACAAAATTGGATCTTGAAGAACATTAGGGATATTCCTGCTGATTACGAAGAAGCATTAGTAAGCTATTTGGGTACCCTACAAGGTGGATCTAGAGATAGACTTATACCCGAATTGAAAGAGGTGATCAATAAGTGGAATACTCAATACGAAGAAGCTGAAAAGAAGATTGAAGAACAATTAGCCAAAAAGTTAGAAGGTGATGAGCCAGAAAAAGAGGAAGAAAAGAAGGGTGACAAAGAAAAGAAAGAAGAACTGAAAGAAGAAAAGAAGGAGGATGTTGTAAATGTTGTTAATTTGGAGTATGCTGTTAGATGTAAAAGTATTCTTTCACAATTGACAGAAGAGGATGTAGAAGTTAAAGGTGAATAGAATCTACAGGTAAGGAGCGAAAAAAAATATATATACAGTATGTACAAAAAAACAAAAGCGCACTTCAAAAAGTGGCAATCAGTCGTACAACAATTATCACACACACACACTCTCCGTCACAGACTTTCTTTTACTTGTACGTTTCCTTAGCCCCCCCACACACAATGGTTGATATCAATTTCACCGTCTTAAAAGACAGGGCAATGGACGTTGACCCTGATATTAGATTTATGGCATTGGAAGATTTGCGTAAATTTTTACAAGATGAACCTGTTGCATCAACAAGAACAAACTTGAATTATTCATTGGAATCCCTTTTCCCAGTTTTATTAAACATGTTAAGTGACCTGAACCCTGATGTTCAAAGTCAAGCAGTGAAATCTTTTGAACCAATGGTTAAATATTTGTCCAATGACACTCTTTTGAAATTAGTCAAGAAATTGTTCACTTTAGTTCAACAAGGAAGTGGTAGTTCAGGGTCGTCGACAGTTGCCAATTTGAAAAATTTCGCCATTTCAATCCCAAACATGGCTCTTCGTTCATTATTTGCCCAATCTAACTCCAGAGATAAATCGGAATTTGTTTCAGATAAATTGTCTAGTTCAAATTATAGATTCGACCCTCGTTTGGCAAGAGCTATTATGGATTATCTTATCCCTCAAATTGTTGACAACGACGTGACTATTGATTCAATTGAATTGTTAATCGATTTGATTGCAGAAATTGGATACGTTTTACATCAAGATGAATTGCTTAACTTGTCAATGTTCTTGATTAAAGTTGCGTTATCTGAAACGGGGCTCATTGGTAAGAAATCCTTAGTAGCTTTGGAAAAAGTTGTTCCCTTGATACGTACTAATTCAGTTATTGATAACTTATTAGCACAAATAAGTCAACTGGAAAACCAATCCAACTTGAACATTATTTTACAGTTATATTCTGTATGCTTAAGACGCGGACTTCAACCAAACTCAGTTGATGGTATATACAATACCATTGTTTCTATTTTAAGAGCAGACTTGGGTGATGACATTGATGATTTAGATTTTGATGATTTGGTTAAGAAGAATTCATTGAAGGACGAATCTTTTACTACATTGATTGATTTGGTTGCTCAAAATTTCCTTCCAGCCCAAAATATTGAACAGGTTGTGGAAATAATCAAGTTTTATTTGAAGTATAACCCATTAGCTCAAGATGATGATTTTGATGAAGATGAAGACGACGACATTGTCTTCAGTGATGATGAACAAGAAGGTGAAGAAGATAGCGAGAATGATGGATCATGGAAATTGAGAGCTAGAGCAACAATTTTAGTTAGAGCAATGCTTGATGCTTTCCCTGAATTACTCGAATCCTTAACCAATGACGTGCTTCTTTTGTTACCATTTGATGATTCCAATGATCAAGTCGTTGCTGAGTCAATCAAAACTGCCATCGTTATTGTCAACGCTACTTCGCCTCGTGATGCTCAAAACGTCCACAATATTGGCCCAATTATCACCTCTCGTTTGTCATCTGCTAATGAAACTCAATTGCCATTGTTTCTCAAACTTGTTGAATGCTTGAATCGTTTTGATAATGTTGCTTTAGTTGAGGAGACGTTCAATATTTTTCAATCACGTATGTTGGTGACATCTGGTTCATTTGACTACTTGCAATTTTATTCAAGTGCTTTGAAATTTCATGATATATTACCTTCAAGCGTTATTACATGGATGGTTAAGGATTTCATTACCAATCTTGAAGATAAATCATTCAACATGATCATTGACACTATAAAGTGTTTGACTTTATTATTCCAGCAGGCTAATCTTGGAAATGTTGACAAAATTGTTGATCAATTGATTTGCAAATTAGAAAATAGCAAGAAATATCCGAGTGATTTGATTCGTCAATCCATTATTGCTTTAGGGCAAGCATATGCAAAGTCTGATAAAGAGAAGATCTTGACTGCTTTGAAAACTTCCATTGGATTTGAAGGTACCAATAAAGCTACCATTGATGTTCTTAATCAGGTTTATTCAGATGAAGTGCCTGTAGATTACTCATCATTTATTCTTGGAAAATTGAGTACATCCATCATGTCAAGCAACGAAGGGACCTCTATTGCCTCATTGTCGTTAATGCGCAAGATATTATCCATTGTACCAGGAGGACAATACGATGAAATCATTCGTAACTTGATTCAATTATTGACTGTTACCAATAAAACTAATTATGAATGTATTTTTGATATATTCAACAGATTAGCAGAAGGCATATTTCTGAACACCAATTTCAAGGAGCAACTTTTGAGTTCAATTGTTAAGTTGGTCAATGAAAATAAGATCGATGTTGAGGAAAGTTCATTCTTTGAATTTTTAACAAGAGCCTGTCAATTTGATGTTACTTTGTACGACTACTTCGAAGGTGCTCTTAACTTAGATTCTCAAGTCAGTGCCAAAATTCTTGCACTTTGTGCAATTCAGAATCAACTCGATGATAAGATTACTAAGCGAAGACAAGATTTCCAACTTTACTTTAGTAGTGACGTTAACAACAAAAAATTTGCATTCGATATTTTGTTCCTTGGTTATGTCGGCAGTCAGGTCGAAATTAAAGAGTTGGATATACAAACTTTAATTGGATTGTTGCAGGCAGATAAATTTAGCAGTGCTTTGAATATCCAAGCTGCTTCGACTGCCTTAGGTTTGATTGCTAGGAAAAACGTTGAATCTGGGGTACCAATGATCTTGGATACCTTCACGAAGAGTGATAAATCTTCTATTAGGGGTGCATTACTCGATGCCTTGTGTATTGCAGTTAATGCATGCACTGAAGAGCAGAAGAAGTTCATATGGGATAAAGTTTTCAACTATCCAATTGAATTTCATCACGATGTGATCTCCGAACTTAGAAAATCAGGTGAGTTATTAGGAAAGATTGTCCATTTTGAAGAATTGGCTATCAAAACAGATAATTTAAAGGAGATATATCTTATTCTAGTAATTACCAAGTCTTTATTGAGTAATCTTCAAGCTACTCAAGTTAACAATTCCTTGCTAGATAATTTGATCAAATCATCAGTTGAATGGCTTAATGTTTTAAATATTGACATTAGACAAATCATCATTGGCAATTTACTTACTGGATTGCACACTAAGCCAACAACACTTTTGCCAATATTACAAGCAATTATACTTCCTGGTATTTTTGCTCAATTAAAGGCGGAAGAGCAATTTAAGAAAATCATAACTATGGGGCCATCCAAATATGTTTTAGATGAAGGATTAGAAATTAGAAAGCTTTGTTACGAGTTTATTTATTCAATAATTTCATTAGACGAGGCAACACTTGCTAAAAATCAAGTAAACCTTGAAGACATTGCTGCCAAGATCATAGAGTTTGGTTTAACAGATGATCAAACCGACATTACATTATTGACATGTATTAATTTGATTAACTATATTGATTTGCACAAGTCTAGTGCAGTTGAATTGGTCAGCAGAGACAGAGGTGTCTTGTTAGGTAATATGATTACCAGTTTGAAAAAACAATTGGGTAAGAAATTGTCATCCAAAGCAACAGCTCAAGAAACAGAGACTTTTCAAGAAAGAATCAAGTCGATAATCAAGTTGTCCAAAAAATTCAACGGTGTAGTTGAAGCAGCTGAAAATAGTGAGCTAGCAACAGTTATTAGATCATGGAATGACTACATTTCTGACTTAAAAGCCAACTTTACTATATATTATAATAGCACTGAAGATTTATAGCGAGAATAAATAAGTATTGACACTTTGAAGAGTACTTCTACTTGGGTTGGCTTTACATACGTGTGAGACTTTACTCAAATGCTGTTTGATCAAAGTTTTGGTGATTTTTGGTGGTTCTGTAGTTCTCTTCCAATCCAAGTCGAAATTCAAACATAACAAAATGATAGCAATCCCCACACTCATATCGCGACCAGAATCACATAGAATAGTACAAGGAGCTGTTAATGGTAATTGTGGAAGGATGGATCTGAGAATATTGGCACCCTTTTTGTTATTGGATATTCTATGGTGCACGACCGACTTGGTTTCTGGAATATCAACAACCGAGTACTGTTCATGAAAGACAATGGTGGTGGCGTCTGGATTGAGTAGACTATACGGTATGTTACTTTCAATTTTCCCAACTGTTATACCAGTCTCTCTTAGTGAGTGTGTTTCCAAGGACCCCAGGGACTGTTTGTAACCATTGATAATCTCTTCGAGTTCAGAATCTCCTATAGTGATATATCCGTCATGAGTGATTTTATCACACACATCCCAAAATACATCAGCTCTTAAGTGGCCGGGGGCCCAGAGTTCATGGTCGTCTGCTGAGCCTTGAACATAGTCAAAGGATATTGTCGAGTTGACATTGACTTGTTTGTGTACATCAACCTTTCTGCTCGCAGAGACACAACAGATATTGTAGACCGAATCATCTATGGATTGCTCCCCACATGATGGGTAATACCAGGTTGGAACCAACGGTTTCTGCAACCTTTCACACCCATCAAGCAACCCCATGCGTTTGACCTCCGCCACGAAGGAGGGAATGAGTTTGTTGATTGAGTTGTGTTCGCTTTCAGATACCATCGACAATGGAGTCTTCAACCAGTCCCCTTCTCGGTAGAGCACCGAGTTGACAACGGCACACCATATGGGGATGGTTTTCAGTAACGCATCAGGCATTAGTTTTTCTCTTCGTGTTGAATCCACAACTGTGACCCCACCTGACGATTCAATAAGTGGGAGCAAGTGCAAGTTGAGTCGACGCAAGGAAAATGTCCACACATTTGTATGCCCATCAGTTGACTTGAAATAACATGTATCTTGTCTCTCTTTCGGAGGCACATACCATGTGCCGCATCGTTCGTTCGCAACTAGTGGGTACTCAATTGCGTGATGCACAGCTTTGACAAATTGGTAGTCATGGAGAATCGACTGGAGTCGGTTTTTCAACGACAACAGTGACTTCTTCAAGTCCTTGTTGATCTCATTGATATCGTTGTTGACATTGAAAATTGGTTGTGTGAAGGTCATCAAAGAGGTGAACAGAGGTGTAAATAAGTTTTTTTTTTTTTTTTTCCTTCTTTCTCTTTGTCCTGTATTGATCTATATATCATCTACCTAATCTCTTTTTCTTCAAAGCTTGCAACCTCTTTTCTCGCTCCATTTCTTTACGATCTTCCATTTCAGCGTCCAATCTGGATTGAAACTCTTCGTCAAAAATCTCAGCTCCCGTTGCCTCCATGTCGTCCGAGTCGTAGTCATCTGCATAATACGACCGTTTCTTTCCTCTATTGAACATGGCCCAGATCTCACTTCTATGATTATCGTTATAGTCATCCTCCTCCTCCTCGTCGTCTTCAACAAACGAATCCAAATCATCGTCATCGTCGTAATCATCTCTCTCGTGCACAGACTTGGCCATTTTCTTCTGTTCTAATCTCTCTTTGATCTTGTTTGACGGTTGTCGTGTAGGTAATGGTGTTCTGACCACTAGCTTCGGAGGACGTGGTGCTGGAACTGAAGTTTGTTTCTTCACTGGTTTCACTGATGTCCCTGTTGGTTTATGCGGAGTAGGTTTGGGTGGCACTGGCGAAGCACTCTTTCGTTGTTGCTCAGCTTCTGGGGACTTGCTCTTGTTCAAAAGATTTATAGAAAGTTTCTCCGTATTGATAGCCGACGCCTTTTTCATCAACTCAGCATAATTCAATTGTTTCTTTGGTGCTGGACGTGGAGGTAGTGCTTGTGATGATGGTGCTCTATTCTGCTGGGACGTGACTTGTTGTTTCTGGCGGGGAGCAGTTCTACCTGTAGTACTTTTGTTTGCAGTTGACTTCTTCTGGACCGGCTTCAACCCCTTTCTTTCTCTTTCTGCACGTTCTTTCTCTTCTCTTTCCAATCGTCGTTTCTCTTTCAATCTGGCCACCACTGGATCTATGGGACGATTAGGTGTTGGTCTTCGATGCTCGGTTTTCGTGGCAGAAGGTTTTCCATTATTAGTAGAGGGAGTTACCGGTTTGGCCAGTTCAACTTTTCCCTTTTTCTCGATTCTCAGTAGGATAGATGATAACCCCATGTCTGATTAATTAGGTTATGGACCTCTCATGAGTTGTCACATAAAAGTGAAGTTAAACAAAGTGAGCAGCGAAAGGAAAAAAAAAAAGAAAAAAGAAAAAGTCAACTAAATTGATCTGGTGCACGATTTTCTGGTCACGTGAAAACGATGAATGCCCAATAGGAAAAATTTGATATTGAAACAATTCATTAGAACCTTATTGTAGGTATTTGATACAACCATGTATATGATATATGTTAGAAATTTAACAAAATGATGCAATATAGGTGTAATAATTCATGTAGTAGTTTTCAGATATAATCATACAGAGTTTGAGCTAAGGTTTGGAACAAAAAAAAAAGAAAGAAAAAATCAAATCAATGAAAACTCTATTACTGTTTGTTGGTAGAAAGCCTGTATAAATACTGTCATAATGAAATCCGAATCACCACAATCTGCTCAAGTATTAGATTACCTAAAATCAGAATATACCAATTATTTAACAAAGGCTAAGGAGGATAAAGAAGGGGAAAAATACAAGGTTTATCGATCCTTAGAATCACCAAATCAATGGACAAGCAATACAGGCAGCAATAGACAAAACAACAACAAAAATAATCCTAAAGAAGTGATAAGAAACCGTCCAGGAAATAACAACACATTAGACTTGCTATTTGAAATCAATCGTTCAGTTTACCAACAGAGAGAAAGACAAAATAAATAATAATTAAGAGATGGAATGAACAACGTTTAGCAGGAATCAACACGGGTTTATTCATTATTTTCAATTGTATTTAATCAAAAAAAAAAAAAAATTATTAATAAAGAAACTAGGAATATATATATATTTTGAGCACGATTAATCATATGTATTTACTTATTTTGGACCAATCATTTCTTCTGGTTTGACCCATTCGTCGAATTCTTCAGAGGTCAAGACACCCAATTCCAAAGCAGATTCCTTTAAGGTCAAACCTTTCTTGTGAGCATTCTTGGCAACTTTAGAAGCAGCATCATAACCGATCTTAGAGTTCAAGGCAGTAACCAACATCAAAGATTTGTTCATCAAGTCACTGATTCTTTCTTTATTGGCAACAATTCCGTCAACACAGTGTTCACGGAAACTCTTAGAACCGTCAGCAATTAATCTAATTGAGCTGAGCAAGTTGCTGATAAGGACTGGTTTGAAAACATTTAATTCAAATTGACCGTTGGCACCAGCAAAAGTAATGGCAGTGTGGTTACCGAAGACTTGAGCAGCAACCATGGTAAGAGCTTCATTTTGAGTTGGGTTAACCTTACCTGGCATAATGGAACTACCTGGTTCATTTTCTGGCAAAGCCAATTCACCGTAACCACAACGTGGACCAGATCCCAAGTATCTGATATCATTGGCAATTTTATGCAAACTGACAGCAACGGTGTTAAGAGCACCAGAAGCTTCAACAATGGCGTCATGGGCAGCCAAAGCTTCGAACTTGTTTGGAGCAGTCTTAAATGGGAAACCAGTAGCTTTGGAAATTTCTTCAGCAATTTTGACATCCCAACCTTTTTTGGTGTTCAAACCAGTACCGACAGCAGTACCACCTTGAGCCAAGTACAACAAGTTTGGCAAAGCCTTTTCAACTCTTTCAATACCGAAAGTCAATTGTTGAGCGTAACCGGAGAATTCTTGACCCAAAGTCAATGGAGTGGCATCTTGCAAGTGGGTACGACCAATCTTGATAATTTCTTGGAATTCATCAGCTTTAGCTTGCAAAGAGTCACGCAATGCAGTCAATTCTGGGAGCAAAGAATTGTTAATTTCAGTAACAGCAGCAATGTGCATGACAGTTGGGAAAGTATCATTGGAAGATTGAGACATGTTACAGTGGTCGTTTGGATGAACTGGTTTTTTAGAACCCATTTCACCACCCAAGATTTCGATGGCTCTGTTGGAGATAACTTCGTTAGCATTCATGTTGGATTGGGTACCAGAACCAGTTTGGAAGACAACCAATGGGAAATGTTCGTCCAATTTACCTTCTGCAACTTCAGTGGCAGCTTCTTGAATAGCGGCAGATAATTTTGGGTCTAAACTTCCCAATTCTTCATTAACTCTAGCGGCAGATCTCTTCAAAATACCAAAAGCTCTAACAACTGGAATTGGCATACGGGCAGCCTCACCACCAATCTTGAAATTCATTTTTGATCTAGCGGTTTGAGCACCGTAGTATTTGTCACTTGGCACTTCGATTTCACCAAAAGCATCAGATTCGATTCTGGTGCTATTGACAGATGAAGTGGCAAAGGATCTCATTGGAATAGATAATTTAGCGTTTCTGGTTAATCTTAACATTCTGTTGTTCTTTGGAAAATCAAGAACGTAAAGAAAGAAATAAACTAAGGGGGATTTAGCGTGGTTTTTATTTTATTTTTCAGCTCAATTACTCGCTCACTTCTCTGCGGGTCTGGGGTTTATTTTTTTTCTCATTCGGAATTTTCTTGGGCATGATTCCCGAAAACAAAATCTGATTGGTCAATGGTGGGAGAGCTACCCCGGAGCTCTTGTCGATTGCAACACATTAAATCTATCATGTCTATTTCCTATTTACAATATATACGTTGAATTCATCTATACTAGGCCATGGCCAATCTCTCTTCAGGTGAACCTTTTCGTGATGTTTGATGTGTCTTTCAGCAAATTCTTTTGGTAATGCCCCTAACAATGTGAGAAGCAATTCTTTACTGGGCTCAAATCTTAAATCTTCCCACCATTTCATTATCTTGGAAAGTTCTGATACATAATCATATCGAATTAGTAACTTGGTATACAAACCCCATAACCATTCATTTGGTACAAGTCCCATACCCTTTGTTTTCACGTGCTTTTGAAACTCCATCACCGCTATTTCAGGGGCAGTAAACCCATTCCAAAGAATCGATTCCCCATCAAAGCATGCAACTCTCAATAATGTTCCAAGACAAGTTTTGTTAGGAGATAATCCTTTATCTATGAGCTCCGTCTTATATACTTCAAACACCTTGCTAGGGTTGGACTTTGCATAGGATTCCAAGACCAACCCCACATTTTCAATCGAGGTTGTTGGAAACGAGTTCAAAATCTCTTCACCCCAGGGGAATTTTGGTAATGGACCTTCATGATTGTTTGCTAATTGAACATATTTCTTAATGAAAAGTCTGGCGGTCTTTGTGTCCACCAGATTTGCCATAGCTCTCAAAACCACCAAACTGTCAATATGTCTAACAAGTTCAGTAACCACATCACTGGTTATACTGATTTTGCTAATTACCAACTCATTTAGAATTTGCTTTGATCTTGTTTCATCTAACATACCAAACTGATTTAATCTCCGTATGAAGAATAACCATATATTCAAAGAATTTTCAAGTTTTCGGGTTGCAACATTGAATACGTGTAAAAGATGGTCTGGAGTATCGCAAAGGCATATCCGAGCAATATAATAAGCAACCAAATCCTTCTGTGACTTTTTA
This sequence comes from Candida tropicalis MYA-3404, assembly GCF_000006335.3. Lineage (NCBI taxonomy): Eukaryota > Fungi > Ascomycota > Pichiomycetes > Serinales > Debaryomycetaceae > Candida > Candida tropicalis. Next base: position 46,238 of record NW_003020061.1, on the reverse strand, counting down.
TGCTGAGAAAACTTTCTTTCTGCTATTTGAAACAACTTCTCCCCTTTGCTATGAGAAACCCTTGCTATAACTATAGTAATTCCCATATATGCTTTAAACGACAACTTTTCAACCAGGCTGATATAAGAAATCAACAATTCTTGAGCATTGGCAATAACTGTGGGATCGAGATCTCGGTACTTAGAAGAGTATAGTGCCAAATTCCAAATCGATTCGTTTATGAAATTGTTGCCTAGTTCCACATGGATACCAGTTCTGGATGACTTAAAAAATTTGAACGACTCCTCAATAATCGGCTGTAAATAACCTGGCTCAAACATAATACTGTAGTAAATTAAATTATCAAGTACATCTTTCAAAATGGAAACCAGCTTCAATCTTAGCAACGCAAAATTTCTCATATTATCTCGCCATATATTTACCTGTAACAAGAACTCTTCCCTGAACTGGGGATTCTTCAACATAATGTCAAATAATACAAATGGCGGTGGCGAGTCTAGCTGTTTTATACTGTTGTAACTTTCCGTTATTGTGCGGGACTTGATAGCTGTTATCCAGGACACCAATTCATCTATATTATACTGTCTATTGATTTTTTGTGTTACAATATAGTAACACTTTAAGGGAATATTTAACTTCTCAGGGCTTGTGCGAGTAATATCACTGACATATTGGACATCCTCGGAAAGATCTGGCGCTTCACCAAGAAACTCGTATAGTCGTTCAAAATATAGATGAGATTGGGTTGAGTTATTTATAATGCAAATTAGATGAAATACAATTGGTTCTAACATAAGTTCCAATTTTTCAGGTGATTTTTTTTTGAAAATATCTGTATTTATCTTCAGATGTTCGATTTTGGAACAGATCGGTAGGTACTCCATTCGTGGTTGAATTTTAACTGGGTTCTTATTAAATTTGGTTAGCTCATTATGCAATTTATTGGGGATTCTTCCAATGGGTCTATGTAGGAAAGTTGATGCATTTCTTAATCCTAGTAGTAAATATGACTTAGACGGTAGAATGGGTCGACATTTTCGTAGTAGTTCCAAGTGTGTCATGTTGTGCTTTGCTAGATCATAATTGTTCTTATAATTTGTAAACCCTCTCTGAATGTGAATTTTTCACATCTGTAATAATTTTCTTCTTTCTCGTGCTCTCTAAATTTTGCGTGCCGATTAGACTAAAAATATTATCCAAAAATAAAAAAAAAAATAAAGAGTAAAAACCTCACAATCTTGATAGTGTTTGGAAATAAGAGCTCAGCATGAACTCAAATACCCCCAGTATTCATCATAAAGTGCTATTGAATGAAATAGATACCTCTGAATCAACAAACAATAGGAAAAGACGCGGTACAAGAACCGATCCTGTTATTGTTGAAGACAATTCCGAAGATAGCTCTTCTGATTCGGATGAATTTGAAGACGTGGACCTAGACATATCGGATGCCGAAGAATTTGAAGACATTGATCTTACAGGTTCCAACATAGTCCCAGAGAAGAATGACACATTAGTTATACGAATTAAAAAGGATGAACAGACTAAGAAACGAAAGTATGTGATTAGTTTAGAGGAAAGACGAAAGCGTATTTTGCTCCACAAAATGTACTTAGTTATGATGGCGGTACACGGAAGTCTTCGTAACTCATGGTGCAATAATAAGGGGTTACAGAAATCACTAAAATCGTCTTGCATTACCAGTCAAATTACGCAGTTACTTCAAATGGATGATAAGGTTCTGGATCAGGTTAAGTCTCGAAGGTTGCTAGATGTGTTGAAAAAGATCATGACAATATATCTGGCTAAATTCAGAGTAACATCACAGGGAATAATACGCAAGGATTGGAATGAACTTGAAATACCACAAAAGTCAGATATTGTGGGTGGTAAGACATTCAAGAAATTAGTCAGCAATCTACGTGGAAGCAGGGATTTGGGAGCACAGGGATTTGTCATTCTTCTTCGGGGGTTAGGGTTGAATGCGAGGTTAGTGATGTCAATGCAGCCTCCAGATTTCACCAAAATAACTATAGATAAGAATCCAAAAATTGAAACTAGCAAGAAAAGAAAACTACTGCCACTGGTGTTGAAGGATTCAGAATATCCAGTTTTTTGGGTTGAAGTTTGGAACAAATTTCTGCATCAGTGGGTGAGTATAGATCCTATAATGAAAAAGATCATCGAGGTTTGTCCAAAGAGAAAGAGATCATCATTCGAACCTCCTGTTTCTGATGAACGAAACCAACTCACATACGTGCTTGCTTTTGACAAGTATGGCCAAGTGCGGGACGTGACCAGAAGATATAGCCACCAATATAATGCCCGAACAATTCGGAAAAGGATTGAATTTAGATCAGTGGAAGATAAATTATGGTATCAGAAAATTTTGAGCATATGTGATCGGAAGAATTCAAACAACACAGCGGATGTTTATGAACAGAAAGAATTCCATGAACGCGATTTAGCAGAAGGGATGCCCAATAACATACAAGCTTTTAGAAATCACCCACTTTATGCTCTAGAGTCACAACTTCGACAAGATGAAATTATATACCCCAAAGATAGCTCAACACAATGTGGTACCTTTCGCTCAAAGACAACTTCAAAAGCGATACCAGTTTACAAGAGAACCAGTGTACATCGTCTACGGTCCGCCAAAGCATGGGCTATGAGGGGAAGACAATTGAAGATTGGTGCTATTCCATTGAAACAGAAAGACGAAGATGTGCGGTTGTATGCAGAGTTTCAAACACAGTTGTATTTAGCACCACCCGTGAAAGATGGAATTGTACCAAAAAATCAGTACGGAAACATCGATGTGTATAAAGATACAATGTTGCCTGAATATTCTGTGATGATTGAAAGTTCAGACAAATGCTCAATGAAATTACTTCAACAAGCCGCAAGGTTGTTAGATATCGATTATGCTAGAGCAATTGTTGCATTTGATTTTAAGGGAAGAAAACTGAAGAATAAACCAACGGCAAAAGAAGGGGGGATAGTCATTGCCAGTGAATTTGAGGAAGCAATGAGGCTTGTGATAGACCATTTATTAGAAGAGAAAGAAGATGTCAAGCGTCAATCTTCAGAAACAAACGCCTTGAATAATTGGAAGTACTTCTTGTTGAAGTTGAGATTGGAAGATCGTTTGAACAAATCACACGGTGTAATTGACGATAATGGAGATATCGCCAATGACGTCATAAATGATAACATACCTGATAGCGAGCTCATACAGTCACATGATGAGGACAATCTGTCCATCGATGGAGGCGGCTTTATAGTTGATGATGATGATGATGAAGGTAGTGCTGGTGGTACTAAGATTGAAAGTCCAAGACAACGTTCAACAAGAAATAACGAGCCTACTTATTATGAAAGTGGCGACCAAGATAGTCTGTCAGACGCAGAAGTGGAAACTGATCTGGATATCGATTTTTATTACGAAAGTGAATAGGGCAATATATAATAAATCAAAACCGCGTTATAAGATATTGTAATGTGAAGTTGGGAACAAACTAAAATGTATACGTAAAAGAACCAAGAAAATATAAAAAATAAAAAGGAAAAAAAAAAATACTATCAATGAAAAAGAAAAAGAAAACATGTTTACCATTTTACTGTTTCATTGAAGATGTTCCCAAACAGGCTTATCGATGGTGTGATCTAATGGTGGTGTGATTGAGAAAACTATGATTTTGATTCATCCCCATCTTTATTCTGCAAAGTTGTATGAAGTTATTTCCTGTTCCTTTTTTTTTCGCATGAGTCTATATTATAAAAGACGATTGAATTATTCTGTTAATTCGTAAATATGTACATATTTGCCAAACTTGGCGATATTCACCGAATAGTTTGAGGTAGTGGATTTGTTTATGGAGATGCTTTCACTTTTTGGCTTGAAGAAATAAAAAATTTGGAATCATCATGGCAGTTGTAGTTACAGGATAACCTACGCCGTGTTGGCTGCTTCAAACACAAGATGCAAATAACTTGCATAAAATTTGAATAAGCGCAAGCGGCTTCTTGGGATAAGCGCAAGACGCAACCAATGTACTTTTCATAGGGATAGAAGGAGAAAAAAAAAAAATTTTTTTTTCTTACTCTGAACCAATGACTATTGATTTTGTAAAATATTGATATTTTCTTCTTAATAAATAATAATAATAAATTGAAACAAGTAAACGAAAAAGAATACAACTTAGTATTACTTTTTTTTGTCTTTGGTTTATGCGTTCCGAGATTCTACTATAAATAATAGAAAGATTTCCCTTCCCCCCCAGTACTTTTATCACTAGACTGGGTTGCTTTGTATATTTATTTGCTTGTTCTACTACTCTCTCAATCTGTTGTGTTTTGAATTAGGAATAGCATTTTTCTATAAATGTCAAACTCAGTAGCTGAAAATGTCTTGGGGACAATAGGGACCGTGTTATGGTGTATTCAACTTATTCCCCAAGTTATTAGGAACTATAGGAAAAAGGATTGTGAAGGTTTACCTCCACTGATGATGTTTTTATGGGCTGCTAGTGGTGTTCCATTTTCTATTTATTTCATAGCTATTGATGGATCCATTCCTTTGAGAATTCAACCACAGTTGTTTACGTTCTTCTGTACCATTTCATGGATTCAAACATTATACTATCCACCTAAAAATGTCACACGCACCAGATTGGCTGCTTATGTGGGATCTTTTATTTTAATTTCTGTTGGCCTAGAAGTGGGATTGATTTTATGGCTAAGACCTTTGTATAGAAGAGGAATAGAATGGCCAATGTTGATTATTGGTATTATTGCTTCGGTGTTGTTAGCTGTTGGGCTAATTCCTCCGTACTTTGAATTGGCAAAACGCAAAGGAAGAGTTGTTGGTATCAACTTTTTATTTTTGAGCATGGACTGCACAGGTGCTTTGTTTTCTATGTTGAGTGTATTAGTTGGTACTATGGATATCATGAGTATCGTATTGTATGCCATTGTGATGGCTTTAGAGATTGGTATCTTCCTCAGTCATGTTATCTGGTGGTTGAGAATTGGAAGAAAAGGCGATACCGAATCAATTGAACTAGAAAAGCATACCGATATTTCCAGCAAAGAAGACATTAAGAAAGATGATGTGTCAGTGTAACACATGAAATTGTATGTATATATATATATATATATGTTTTGAGCTTGATATAAGCAAATAGATAGAGTGGATTGTATAAACGATAACGATGTAGACTTTTTGAGACCAGAAAAGCCATATCACTTTGTAAGTAATAATTTATTTGATTCGCATTTTGGTGTTTAAACTCAAGACAGAAAGGGGAATGAAAAACAAAACAAAAAAAAAACCACCAGCCAGACCTCTGTTAAGGATTACACTACTATCACAGAATGGTATGTCGAATAACGTGAAACAATGCCTTATACCGATTTGATATACTAACAAATTCACAGTCTTCATTTGTACCGTTGAATTTCTTGGATGATTCACTATCCAAGAAGGATTTGGAGGAAGAACATACACGAGAATTGCAAGTCGAGCAAGCATATCAACTATTTCAGTCTGCATTGAGATTTCAAAAACTGAAACAATATGAAGCGGCATATAAAGTTTATGATGATTTGTTTAAGTTAAATATCATTTCGAATCATTACTATGAAGAAGTGGATTTCATCAGAGGATTACAGAATGGATCACAAAATACTATCCCAGACGAGTTGGCATTGACTTCTCCCAATGTCAAATCGTTGAGATATTTAATCTTCAGAAACAGAGGGTTCCTATACTTGGAAATGTTAAAACATAATTCACATGATACCACAGAACTGAAAATGAAAGATCTATTCTATCCGTTGTTAGATGATTTTTGCATTGCATTGTTATATAACGAGGCAGATGAAAAATTGTTGGCTACTTTGTATGACATATTTATCTATATTGGATCTGATAGGTTGGCAAGATACACATTGGAATATATTTTGAGTTCCCAAAAGGAAAGTGACGACTTATCTGGATTGCTCCCTCCAGATAAAAATGCAATAACACGTCACCACCAGTTCTTGCAAAAACTACAAATAGGGCAATCAAGCCAAAAGAATCTAGAATACTTACTGTTTCTAGAACCCATTAGATTAGATATTGAATCTCAGCAAGAAAAACTCAACAAGACGTTTGTCACCACCATCACAGTTTCTACACGGAATTGGACCGATTTGATTGATGCAGTAAATCATCACTTGAAGGAGAAGCAAGATGAAAACAAAATCGAGGATGTTCATCGGCCAAAGATCAAATCAATCGAACCTTATATTTTAAGTGAGGAGCCAATAGACAAAATCATATTTCAATTTGAAAAGAAGGAAAATAGCCAACCAGCACCGGTGGAGCCAGAAGTCAATGAACAATCTCAAACAGGGACAACCGCAACGGTAACAACAGTATCCACCACCACTATAACAGAGGAAAAGAAAACAGAAGAAGAGAGTAGAATATATCGTTCATCAAAGAGATTGCTGAAAAATGACAGTGAAACTCCACCAACTGAATTAGAAAAGTCTCATTTTGGTTTAATGGATACCTTCAGAACAAAAATTTCAGAGTACATCCCAGGTCCCGATTTAATCGATGTCACGCTGGTATACCTTCTGAAGGAAGAAATTAACAAAAAATATATTAAAGATTTTTTGCACATACTTGCGAATTGGAATGATCACTACTCTAGTGCACTTTTGAGTTTTGACAATGCAAAATCAGAGGATGACAATCTAAAATTGCTTGATTTATTGAGTGGATATGGTAGCAATGATGAAACAAAGGATAGAAATGTTCCATTGTTAGGTGAAATTGATATAGATCTTTCGGGTTTGAATTATGTGGAGTTTAAAACTTGCCTCATCGAACATTTATTGACTAAAATTACTACTACAAAATGGGATGATAAATTATACAGCAAGTTTTCTGAATGGATTATTCAGTTTGAAGGGTATTTGTATAGAACAGTCGGGATTCAACTGGCTGTTGGAATACTTGAAGTTTTAATAGATGCATCGATCAATTTAGAATTGCACATCAAGGATCTGGTGCAAGGCAAATTTAACAAGGCCCATGTTAATGGTTTATGTCAAGACTTACTTCGGTTGAATGACAAGATCAAGCGCTGGGTTAGTTACATTGAAGATCTTCCCTCGGAGGATAAAGATATTGAGTCGAGGTTCAAATGGTGTCAAATAATAAAAGAAAAGTCTGAAACAGAATCGTGGAACGAAAATGTCTCGTTGAAGTTTAAATTGGAGAAATTGGCTTGCACAGTAACGGGAAAAATTGTTTTTCCAAATTACAACAACTTTATCGAGTTAAGTGAAGCTAGTATTGGTAATCAGTTGACAATGATTTCGGTCCTTTCCATATTTTGGAAGATTTTCAACAGTACTACAAAGGATGATGATAATGATGCTATAGGTCTTCTTGAAAGTATATTAATGGATCAAGATCAAGAGGAAAACTTGGCCATACAATCGATCAAGAAATTTTTAAAACAAAGTTCTATTGATATGAGATTGAACTTATGGAATATTCTTTTACTGTTTTACCTCCTGGGTAATCTCAACGAAAAAATTGCAATTGGTTTTCAAGAATGTGTATCGTTTCTCAATAGGTACTTGGAGAATGACTACAATGAGTTAGATGAAGAGACAAGGCTTTTGACGTTGCTGAGGATTTTGGGATTTTATGGAATTAGTATGTCGATGGTCATCAAACAGATTAAATCAAACAATTGGAAGTTGTCCAAACCAATAAACGTAAAGGACTTGAAACTATTCTTGGAATTGGGGTTGCTTCATGAAACCAACGAGGAGGCTAGTTTGATCACGTCTTTGGCCAACTCTGTGAAACCTAGATCTTTAAAGTCATATTGTCATTTGACAAATATGTTACTAAAATCAATTGTAATGGTGCTTGCGTGCATTGAGAAACAAAATCTGGAAATTTTACATAGCGCAATTCAACTATTCCACACCCATTTGGGAATGATTGGTATATGTGATGACGAGGATGGAGCTTTCCTAGAAATTTCCCAAGAGTATTTGAAACATTTGCCTGACTCAGAGAAGGACATAAGTCAAATCATCAAGTGTAAATACCATTACTCAATAAGCATGGATGGATTTACCCCAATAGACCACGATACTGAACGACTTGAAGAACTAAATCGAAAAGATTGTCAAGAATTGGCGCATTTTGTTTTCCCGCTATGTTTTCTGAAAGGAACTACCATTAACAATGTACCTAAGCACGATATTAAATTGTTGGTTGACGAGATGTATGAGGTGGTGGGTGAACCGTCTTTTGAAACTAACGAAGTACTTTCGAGAAATATGACTTCGTTCCGGTATTTCCTTGACAATACGAGAATCACAAAGAACTTTTTGAAAGAGTCATTTTATGGATTAGTGGATCTTGATTTGGAAAGGAATGAACAAGACGTGGTTGCAGAGAGTTTGTACTACATCGAAGGTTTGTTAATATTCTCCGCTAGTAAAGCAAGAAAAAAGAATCTGCAAGGCAGAGGTGTGGAATTAGAAAAGGCAATTTCTTTATTTGAATATGATATAATCCATGGAAGCAATAGGTTTGAAAGTTGGTTTCTTCTTGGACAAGCTTATGGGTTCCTTGTTGAGGATGATTTGATTTGGACTTCTGATAAGTTGACTGCACCAGAAAGAAAGTTAATCACAGCCAATTTGCAAAGGAAATCATTGATTTGCTATCTCATGGCCATCAACAGATCCACTGATGAATCTGTAAGAGATTTAGTAAAACCAGTAATTCGAGAGTTGATGTCTTCTTTTGGCAAAGAAATGTACAGTGCTATCCAAAAACCTATGAATATGCATGCTTTGAAAGTTCAATCGCATCCAAGGTTTGTCCAGCGTAACAATGGTGCTTTATTTGAAAGTGTGTCAACCGTACCGACTGCACCCAAAGATGTTTGCATGAAGTTAATCCAACAATCATTGCATCTCGCGCTAAAGCCCAAATCACGTGATTGGTCAGACTATTACTACTTGGCTAAAGTGCAACGGAAGTTGCAAAAGCCTGCTGTGTTGGTTATGGATACTATGGCCCAGGCCTGTCATCATGCTTACACATATAAATATGCGGATAATTTTGTTGAGCCACATTATAGTTTAGTGTCATTGGCATACAAGTATGTCAAAAACGACATGTTGACAGCGACGGCGGCCACAGAATACTTAAAAAATGATCCAGTAGTCAAACTTGATGCCGGTGACGAAAAGGATTTTAGACAGTTAGTTATTAAAGCTCTTGAAAAAGTGATTTCATATGACAGGAAGAATTGGCAGCATAAGGCCAAGTACAGGTTGGCTCGTATTATGAAAGATGAGTTAGATTCGGTGAAGCAGGCCACAGAGATCATGTCACATTTTATTTCCATTAAAGCAACTAACAAAGCACTTGTTCTGATATGGAAACCGGAATCAGAAAGACCAGGGAAACATTTCGTGTACACTTATGAGTATATTTACTTTTTTGTGGAGTTACTCAAGGAAGCTGATGATCTTGAAAACTTACTTCTCATGCTTCCAAAATTGCGTCGTTCAAATTCGGTTATGATTAATTTGTCCAGTGCTTGGGAGTTGCTTTGTTCCTCCATATGTCGAGTCATTAGGGAAGCATTTGGTATGCCTGATTCTTTTGGATTTACGGAAAATTTAATCAATACATTGTCCTATCTGGTCTTCAGTGCTAACGTTAAGTCAATGTCGGACACAATGAAACAAAAGGGTCTACCAGAAGATTTGAAACCCCATTTTTGTTTCTTGTATGCTGTAAATGATATGAAGAAGGCAAACAATGGGTATGGGCCAACTTCGTTTATCGATGACACTCTTGTTACACTTTATTTTTTGATTTATCTTTACTATTGTAAAGATATGTCGACTCCCACTATAGTTGATTCACCAAGTGCCAAGAAGAAAATTGCCAAAAGAGATATTTTCCCATTGACAAATGATGTATTAAAGCTATTCAAGTCTGAGTTGGATACACTTGTGAAACTGGAGATATTTAATGAATATGTTGCAAATGGGAAAAAGAAGGTTGAAACCGAAAGGAAATTAAAACTAGAGAAACAGGAACAAGCAGAGCAAAAAGAACCAGAAACATCGGTGAGCAATGCACCAGAGATCATTGTGATCGATGATGACTGTTCTTCACAGGAACAAGATCAGAGAGCCAAGAGAGAATTGGAAACAAGTGGAGAAAAAGTTGAGACAAAGAAAGTAAAAACTGATGCAATAATTTATGAAGTAATTGATTAAACTACTTCACCTTTTGTTACTATTAAATTTCTGAGCGACAAATCGTATACAATCTTATTTAGTCTTTGAGAATTATATTTCAAACTATCATACCTTTTTCTTAGAGCGTCATTTTTCAAATCCAATAACTGGAATCCGTTTTGAAGTTTGGATACAATTTGCAGATTTATTATACTGATGGTATAGTTTGGAGATTTTGAACCTGTAGATCCAACGGATTCGTTGATCACTGTAGTTGTAGTGTATTCAACTATAGTATCAACTAATCGAAGTAAAGCCAACAAGTAGGATTGGTAATCAAATTTTTCTAAACCTAAAATCTCTGAAACTTCGTCTGGGTTCATGATGGCACCGACATCTTGGGAAGTAGTTATCATTGGGATCTCGATAGGATCTTTAATGAAACCATTTGCGATGGCAAGAAAATATCTATTACTCACCAAGACATAGATGGAATCTTCAATGAATTTGTTTAAAATTCTTTCTTTTTGGCTTGGTTTGCAATCCAAGTCAAGTAATAATGTTTTAAATTTATCATAATTATCGAAAATGATCTTTCCTGAAGCACCCTTTTCAATTATACTACTGCTTAGTCTGTTTGGACTACAGTTGATCCATTCATTAATGGTTGATTTATATGGAATGAGAGCTAAATCAAATTGATGTTCAATTTCCTGCAAGGATGACTTTCGATTCAAGCTAGTTCATGTTAGTAAGGTTTTGTTCTCCACTATGTTGTAATCATAAAACATACTCTTGTTCGATTTCATCTTTGATATGAGCAAAGAATTGGTCTAAAGACATAATGATTTTCAAATCAGGTGATGGGGCGATGTCTATGCTCTTATCAAATTGTACAGGAAGACTAAAAAAAAAAAGTTACAGAGAAAAAAAAAAAAAAAGAAAAAAATTTTTCTGTTTTTTCATATGGTTTTCAAGTTATGTCTCTTAATACGCTGCAATTGAAGGGGTAGTCGCGGAATATTTATATGCCCCCCCAAATCTAAAATAATATTCGATACACTTTTTTCTTTTTACTGTATCCAGATTTATAAATAGTTATATACATATTCACGATGTCAAAGAAAATCTTGTGTTTGCCGGGCTATTTGCAAAATGGTTCCACTTTTGCAGCTAAATCTTCCGGTATTCGTAAAATTTTAACCAAAAAATTAAATTTCGAATTAGATTACGTGGACCCATGTCATAAAATTGAATCCTGGCGTGAATTTTCTTTCCCAATTGCTCCAACACCTGAAGAATCAGACAAGACTTGGGAATCTATTGTTGCTAGTGGTAATAATGTTCGTTGGTTTGAACATAAGGAACCAGGTGTCAATATTGGATTAGAAGAAAGTGTTGAATACTTGATCAATCATATCAAACAAAACGGTCCTTATGATGGTATTATTGGTTTTTCTCAAGGGGCTGCAATGGCTGAATTTTTAACCAATTGCATAAGAAAGTTATTGCCTTCCCATCCTGATTTCAAGGTTAGTTTGTTTATCTCGGGTTTTTTCTTAACTGAACCAGTTAATGGTGATAATTCTTTGGCACATAGAGAAGAACTTCACGATCTTACTGATTTGGAAGAATACAAGAAACAAGTCAAAATTTCTCCTGATGTTGAAAAATATTGTATTCCTCCAGAAGATTTAACAACTAAAGTCTGTATTGTCTATGGTGATGGAGATAACATTGTCTCTCCGATTAGAGCTAAATACATGGCTAGTTTCTATAACTCACCACATGTATTCCCACATGAAGGTGCCCACTATGTTCCAAACAAAAAGGGTTTCCTTGAACCTATTGTCAAAGTTTTTGATGAGGCAATGAATGAAAAACCATTGTTGTAGAATATATATATAGAATAGATTCGTATATAATAATAGACATTATCTGTGTCCCTCCAATTCGTGTATGTGCGCGCAAGTAAACCAAGAACCAAAAAAAAAAAAAAATAAAAATGAAAAAGTAAAGCGAAAGAAAAAAACTGTCATCACTGAGAGGTAGATTCCTGTACCCATAATACAGTCAACAATTATAGAGCAAATGTCAACTGATAGTTATACACCTTCAAAAGAACCAGATTCAAAGCGTTTCAAGCCAAACGAACCGCAATTTTCAAGAAGACATGATAGTTCCGCACGTTCAACACCTTCATCATCTTTTGTAAATCATGAAAAGAAAACCCCATCTTGGTTGAGAAGTAATCAAAGTGAGATAAATGGCAAGTACGATAAATATGGTGAACGTCCACTGTCTCACTCCAGTGCAAGTTCTACTGATGATAGAGTAAATAGATTGAAGCGAGCACGTGAACTGCAAAGACCACCCGATAGATACCGCCACCAAGAGTCTGGAGATCAGAATGAAGAAGAGGAGACGGATGAAGGTATTTCGCCGTACATCAATTTACAAGTAGCTAATCCTTCAGCATATAATAATGAAGGAGAGCCTAGGTACCAAACTTTCCAGAGCAGAATTTCCAATAGAGAGTACAGAGATACCAATAGTATTGTTAGAGCCCATTATAATCAAAGAACTCAACAAGCCAAGCAGCAAGGGTCAAGAGTAAACTCGCCGATTTACAAGTTAAGGAATTTTAACAATGCCATCAAGTACATACTATTGGGAAATTGGGTAAAGAACCATCCTGAAGAGTCTGATTTGTTTTCACTTTTGGATTTGTGTTGTGGTAAAGGTGGTGATTTAAACAAATGTGAGTTTGTGGGGATTGATCAATACATTGGGATTGATATTGCAGACCTTTCAGTTAGAGAGGCATATGAAAGATATTCTAAACAAAAGGCCAGATTCAAACAAGCGAGTCGAAATTCCAATCGATACAACTTTGAAGCATGCTTTGCAACTGGGGATTGTTTCACACAATTTGTGCCTGATGTTCTAGAACCAAATTTTCCTGGTATTATCAATCGTGCATTTCCGGTGGATGCTGTTTCTGCTCAATTTTCATTGCACTACTCGTTTGAAAGTGAAGAAAAGGTGCGTACATTGTTAACGAATGTGACTAGATCTTTGTGTCCTGGAGGTACATTTATTGGTACGATTCCATCGTCTGATTTTATAAAGTCCCAGATTGTGGAGAAGAAATATACTCGTGACGATAAAGGAAAGTTGAAATTTGGTAATAGTTTGTATTCTGTGACATTTGAAAAGGATCCGCCAGAAGATGGGGTTTTCAGCCCTGCTTTCGGTAACAAATATAATTATTGGTTAAAAGATGCGGTTGATAATGTCCCTGAATATGTTGTTCCCTTTGAGACATTGCGAGCCTTGTGTGAAGAGTATGATCTTGTGTTGAAATATAAAAAGAATTTTATCGACATTTTCAATCTGGAAATCCCAAAGTATTTCAATAAATTGAACAAGAACTTGATTGAAGGGATGAAACGAAGTGATGGAAAGTACGGAGCTGAAGGGGATGAAAAGGAAGCTGTGGGGTTCTATATAGGATTTGTATTTGAAAAAGTCTAAAACACTTTAAATATATAAATGGAAAATGGAAATCAGAAAAGCCTCTTCTCCTATATTCTGAGACAAGAAATGATAGTTGGTTATGTAACTATATATATCCTGGTTCATAATCTTGCAAAAAAACAAACAAGAGTGGTTAAAATCTTATCCGATAGTAGATATAATAAACTCAATGATAATTATTTTATTTCATTTCAATTTACATTACTTTTTGGTTAAATAATTGACGTAAAAAAAAACATCCCTCCTACATTCATGCATACCTTGTTTCAAAATTTTTTTTTTTTAGTTTTCGTCTAATTTTGCATCTAATGCTTACAAAGAGATACTTTAAGGAAGAATACTGGTCAAAATAAGAATATTTTTAAACAGATGGAAACTTATCAACTAATAAAAGGGATTCTCATTGACATGAAGGTTTTATAGAAATGGAAATATGCCTAAGAACAATTTATGACACATTTTAGCTTTAATCTAAAAAAGTAAAAAAAAACCAACAATGTAAGCTAAAAGTTAAAAAGCCATCAGTTGTAGGATTTCTTAATTTTAAATCCTTTTTTTTGGGGATAATCATCCTAGTACATTTTAATCACAAAATTAATGAAAGGATGTTTCAAATCAAAATGTTCTTGGTTGTTGCTCCTTGTTTTGTTCCTGGTGATGATTCCTTTTTTTTTTTTTTTTGTTTTGTTTTATTTTTATGGCCAGGGGTAATGGTAAAACAAAAAAAGGGATCAGTGTAAATAGCATTAGACTTTATTCAACATCCCGCCTCGTCACCGTAATGTCCTGTGCCCCTTGAAAATCTCTTTATAGTTGAATAACTGCAGATGATTCTAGACAGATGTTACGTCACGGGAACAATAAATTAAACTTTTTAATAACTGTTGTATATATTTGATTTATTTATTTTCAATAGTGAAACTAAAACTAGGGGATCGTAACCTGCAATTTAAGAAACTCAAACCAAAAATGAAAAAGAAAATATAATACGTCAGCCTATTAAACCTTGCACTGGTGGTCCTACAGCCACGTCTTCTTCTATAAGAAAAAGGGCTGATCCAGATAAATTTCACATGAAAGCACAATGCATACGCCTTGATACTAGAAGATTATTATTATTAGTATTATTTTTTTTTTTGATCGTTAGAAATTAGTTGATGTGGAATTACCACAATGAGACTACTTTTGAAATAATAATTTATTATATTTGCATTTAATCATTCCATGCATTTCCTAAATTATTTATCCTCTAGAACCCACCTTGGAAACTGTCGAAACAATAGAGACTATTTGGCCGTTTAAAGTTGCCTGCTGATCGCCTAGTGTTGAATACATTTCATCTGTTAAACACCACCCCCATTCAAGTTGAAGCGATATATATGTGTAACCTAACTACTGTAAGGTGATCACCATTACAACACGCAGTTGTCAAGTTACTAGTGAATTATGATTCTGCAGCTAGTCTATTCTATTTAGATGAATCAAAACTAGTGGTTGCTTCCTCTCCCCCACTAGATTATCTGGGCTTCTAAATAATACGTTGTATTTAGTTCTACGCCGAGCCCCCTCGAATTAGCGATAAGAAGGTAAAGGGTGTGGTGAACGCAACGGAGTAGTCAGTTGAAGGAACGGGTATCCATTTAAAGAGAGAGTCATATTTTCCCATCCGCATTACCCAAGGAAATAAGTTTGCGATGCCAAGTTCACCTGATCTACGACCATTTCAAAGTGCAGTCCGTCGTTTCAGAATTCAGGTCCCCCATTCCGATGGGAATATTAACATTAACATTCACATTAACATTATTATTATTTTTGCTTTTTAATTTTTGATGTTTTACCTGTAGTGAAGAAAACGGGATAGATATAATTCTTTAACTGTACTGTTTATTACTCAGTATGCCCTATGCACATTAGTCATTGAAATGGTTAATGAATTCATTGTCCAAAATAGCGATCGCACTTGAACTAAATTATAGCACCGGAGTTAGTGAGACATTAACACCGTTTTGTGGTAATACAGAAGAAGTGAGCACTTTCAAAAACTAATAAGTATTGAATATCTTTCACTCCTTAACGACAACCTCTTGACTAAATCAGGCGCCCCATGTGCACATTAATAAAGCAACGCAACAATAGATGTGAGAGAGGATCTTCACGTTTTATTTTTTGTTGCCTTCCTTTTCTCCAAACAACAATTGGATCATGTATCCTTTGAAGAAAGTCTCTTTTTTTTTATTTGTTGGTTTTCAACGTGCATGAGCTATATACAGGACACCAATTTAGTATTCCAAGTGCATGCATTATCGTGATACGCCACTGTAGTTGTTATTATTTATTAGTACAAAAAAAAATAAATTGCCCGCTCCACTGCATTGCTAATTTCAACATACGAGCTTTTTATTTTAGTTTTCTTCAGTTTAAGTTTTTAATCAGTTTGTAAATGATTCATTTTATCTAAGACTCAAACGGAGCGAGAAAAAAAAAAAAAGAATGCGATTGCAAGCGTAACTAGCACAAAACAATACCCAATTTAGAAAATTTAAATGGTTGCGGAAATGTCGCTGTGTTGTCCACTGCAGATCAATTCGGTAGTTTAATAACGCACAAGCTCTAGGGCTAGATTAGCGGCGTGTTTTGTGGTATATTAGGTCATGGTGTTTTCATTTCTTTTCTCAGTTCATACATGTATTTCATGATGAAATTCATATAGAGCCATCTACGGGTATTGTATATTTTTATTGTTCAAGATATTTCCACCGTACTGGAAGAAGAAGAAGAAAAAAAGAAAAATGGATTAATCCCTCACACAATAGAAAGATGGTGTTGTAGTTGTAGTTGTTGTTGTTTTTAGTATGTGTAATTTTAAGGTTTCATTGGTTGGTAAGATAGTGATATCAGGGATCAGAACCAAAAAAGGGCTATTTATATAATCTAGCAAAAAATAAAATAGATAGCAGGGTTAGAGATTGATTAGTATCCAAATCGGATTTTGTTCTACAGCGGAGGAGGAGGAGAAGGAGAAAGAGGAAGTGGAGGAAATCTTGTAAATTTTTAATTTTACTTTGTCACCACTTGTTGTTATTGCACAATTCAATAATGGAGCCTAAAATTTACATGCATCTCGGCGTAAATATGACTCAAAGGCTATACCCCCCGAAAAGAAAGAACAATAGTGGAATATCCAATGGTATAAAAGAGATTAAATTAGTTTCAACAAGCACAATGGATGGTTTGAATGTACAAAATCATGAAAAGAATAGCCTAGTTAATACAAGAAAATATCTCAAAATATAAATAGAATCATGAAGATAACTCGCACGTAGAAAACTGAATGACAATTGGGGGCATTTATTTATTCTCCTCTTGTTAAGCGTATAATCAACACCGCAGGAAAAAAAAACTTGCATCATGTAATGCCTAATTTTAAGGCGGCAACTAAAAAGTTTTTTTTTTCTTTTAAACAAAAATTAAAATTAGAAAGAAGGAAGGAAAGAAAACTTTGGAATTGTCCAATTCCATTCATAACCAGCGAGAATAATGCTTACATCATAATTATCAATAAGCGGAGAAATTAGTCTCCTGTATAATCTCTCTCTCTTTTTTATTATTATTTTTCAACTATTCATTGGAATATGAAAGGCACATAACAATAAAATATTAAAAAGGAAAACTGGTTTTCTGGATTACCGGGGAAAACAATTTCTTGGATTATAGATGACAAGAATTTAGAAATCTGGTTTTCTTTTTCTTATTTTTGCGCCCTTTACTTGATATTGCTAATCGTGCCATCTAATCAAACACGTAATAAATGGTGAATTGTAGCAAAATTGCCTATTCCGGGTTTATCTGCGATATGTGTAACCATGATCTGTATCTATAGTATCCACTTAAATGCCAATACGGGGACGTGATCTAGTAAATTGTAATTCATTATTGCAAACGATGACGACAAGCACAGCACTTCGTAAACAGAATAAAGTTAGTTAATGTGCTGTTGGGGTTGTTATTTCAGCTTTTTATTTTTCCTGTTTTTTGCTGTAAGTTGCTCAAAAAGAATTATTGACCGAAAAGGAAAAATTTCCAGCAGAGTCATATTCATAACCATAAATTATTGACGGTAATGATGTTTTATGGTCAAAGTGATGATCTGCTACATCAAATATCAAGCAACGAAAAAAATAATAATTATAGAATGCTCATGTACATAGATCCGTTACAGGTGTATCTCGTTAACGATTTCCTTGTGAAAAATCAAAAAAAAAAAAAATAATTGTTGTTGGTTCTTTTTTTTTATCTTGATTAATGTGATAATCATGTAGATATCGGTGATACCACAGATAGAATTATTCGAAAGAAGAAATTAAATCTGCACTTACTTAATTTAGTTCAACTAAACTAATATCTATTCCGCGGTCCTTACGCATATGTTCTTGAACTTTTTCTTTTGTTAAGAAAACAAAAAGAATAAGTTGCGCCTATTATGTAATTGGTAGTTCAATTCTGCATTAAACTGAAATTGCAATTGATATCATTAAAAGTTAAACATCAATTAAAAACAAAACAAACGAGAACTTTAAATGCAATACTACGATAAATAAACAACAGTCAATCCCTAATCGCTAAAAAAAAAACCTAATAAAAAGGGGGAGACAAGATGAAGATCCTCTTGCCATCACCGTCAATTTTCGTCATCATCATCAAACTCATCACGTTGTACAAACCATGCATGAAGAGTAAGTTTAATGGCTAACATGTAGTACACAAAATAGATCTGGGATTACAAAATTATGCAAATGAAGAAAAAAAAAAAAATGGATATTGGAAGGAATTTTTTATTTTATTTTCGTTATTTAACTGTTTTTATTTTTCCGTCATTAATATGGAAAAATGGAATCAGAAACACAAGGTGGAATAAAGGCGGACCAAAAAGTAAGAACGACAAATAAGAAATCTGAGTGAAATCCATATTCCAGATTTAAATTCGTAACCATAACTAAGGTATTGCGTTGAAAAAGGTTTTCATCTATATATTGAATTGTAATGATGAATCTATTTAAATAGTATAATCGTTCTTTACGTAGGTACTATCTATAAAACTTAGTAAATTAAGTGGAAATTGTTGTTGGATACAAATCAATTAATCAAGATCTTTCTCTAATTGAATATCTATCACAAATCGAATATCTAACGATCCCATATATTTCATGAAAAAAAAGAAAACTATACATGATACAGAAACGACAAACTCCAACTAATGCCTCTAGGTTAATTCTTTATCCTTTGATTTTTCTGTTTTTCGGTTATTTTTTACTAGAACGAAACCCACGGAACTGTGGATATTCTTCCCATTAGCTTACATCAGCAATCAATACTAGAGTACACAAATACGTTACAAAAATTTTATGTAAAAGATTTTGTGACAAGGACTCTTTTACTCTCATTGGCTCTCAGCAACCAAAATTTCAGATTTTGTTTCATTTCTTTTTTCCTTTATTTCACACCCAGCTATATGCAGGAAACGCATGTACATTTATTAATGCATTATGCATTGTGTAATAATGGGTGATTTTTTTTTTTCTTTTTGGGTGAACAAGTTTTTGACTAAATGTAAAATTTAAAATGCTTTATTACAAAAACAGAATGGAAATAATTTAATAAACAAAGTAACAAAAGTTATTGTATTCTGCAGAATAAACTATACTATGGTTGTGAGTCTTGTAACCTGTTATTCGTACTAAAATAAAGAAAAGATGCTGAATAGTAATACAAAAATAAAAATAATATTAAAAAAAAAAAAACCAAAAAAAAATAAAGAAAATTCTCAAGAATGGGTTATATACATGTCTCTATAAATATATCAAAACTCGCCTTAGTCTTCTATTTCACTTTTTCTTTTACCTTTTGAAAACTTGTAATTTTCAATAACGAGTTTATCAATTCACCATCACTGGTTAGCGAAGAAAGTACACTTCTATTCCTTGTTCTGTACTCCCCCATTTGACTTTTTTCTTTTTTTTTATTTTTTTTCCGTACACAAGAAACTATTCACATTTATTTTTATTATTTGTTTGTCTTTTAGGTTATATATAACCATTATTTTTGGATTCTATTTTATTTTAAGTGGTATTATTTAATTTTGTCACCAACTTAAACCAAGTCCCCCCAGATCAATCACCCTTGTCTTAATTCCTTGTTGCTTTTATTTTTTGATCCAGTTACTCAATATATAACTGCTAATATCAATCTAAGAGGAATCAATTATTCTTTTTTTTTATTGTTGGGACTAGAAGTTTAGAATTTAAATACTTTATCCCTCCAACAATTAATCTCCTATAATCTGCAATAGATATCAATTTGATACTTGTGGTCGCTTCGTATTTCGGAACGTCAAATCGAAGCATTATTTGAAACAAAGTTTGTTTTGAGTTTAATATTCCTTAAAGCTTAATAAATAAACCTTGGAACAAAAGTCAAATTCTGGAAGAAGAAATTCTATACTTTATTATTATTGATTTCTAATTCTTCACCTGAGTTTCATATTTCAACACCGTTTGGTTAATTGTTATTATTATCAATACAATATTTTATTTACCTTGGAAGGTATTACAACAAGAGGAAAAATAATAATAATCCGTATACATGAATATGGTAAGTGATAATAAACCTGATCAAGACGATCAAGGATCCTTTAAAGACTATAAAAATGTATCCATAAATCAAATAATAAGAAAATCTCAAGATAGTAAGCTCACCTTACCTCCGTTGGGCGTGAAATCGGATTCTCAACAACAACAACTGCAACAGCAATCTCAATTAAGTCCTCCTCAGCCTCAGCAACAGGCTGATTATACTTACTCAACCTTTCAAGCTCAATCATATGATCCATACCGTCAAATGACTCTTCCACAGCAGCAATCCCAACAACAGCAACAACAACAACAACAACCGACATACGCGTCTCCATCACAGTATCCAATACCTCAACAATCTTTTTCCATTGCAGCTGTCTCGCAATTTCAACCTCAGGCTTATACCACTCATTCTGAGTATGATCAACAACAAATACAAATGCAAATGCAGCAGTCATTGCAAACCCAACAACAACAACAACAACAACAACAGCAGGCACCTCTTCAACAATCGCATGTTGCTATGCCACAAACACAAGTTCCACAACACTCAATATTGGCCGACAATAAACGTGGTAGAAGATTTAGAAGACGTTACAATCAAATTGTGAGAAAATATCCTTGCTCTTTTCCTGGTTGTATTAAGAGTTATGGATCTTTAAACCACTTGAATACTCATATTGTTACCAAAAAGCACGGACACAGAAAATCTAAAGCTGATTTCCAACATTCCCTGCAATCAAAGGAAGATGGTTCCAACAAAGCTGGTGATGCTTCTCAATACGTTCAACCTGGTAACGACTACACTGTTGGTAATTATTGGTATGGTTACTCAACACATTTACGACCTACCACATCACAAGCAGATAGTTTTACGCAGCAAGTACCAGCCCTGCAGAATAACAACTACATGTACTTTCAGGGCTATCAACAAGGATCTTCCACTTCCAACTCAACAAGTACTGTTACGTCGCAACAATCCCAACAACAACAACATCATCAACCACAAGCTCAACAGATTCAACAACAATATGTAGCTCAACTCCAAGCAGCTACTGGATCTAGTTCTGCTGCATCCTCAATCCCTCAGCAAAGAGTGGTGATGGGAAGTATGGGATATTATCAACCACAACAACAACAGCAACAACAAATTCCACAATATTTTGCTCCTCCACAATTACAACAACAACTGCCGCAACAGTCGCAACTTATAAACAACGATGGTACACAAAGAGTTTCTGGTTTAGACGATAATAAACAAAACCAACCTGGCATGTAAAACAATCAATAATTTACCCTTGGCTTTTAATCTGATAAAAAGAAAATTAGTACAAAAAAATTTCAAGAGATTGATTCTCTACTGTAATAATAAATTATTTAAAATATATACCAAATATATTCATTTCATTCTTTAACTTCATTTTATTACATACTGTAGATTTACAAAGTTTGTCAAACAAAAAGATGGGTTTTCCTGCATAATGTTTCGACCTCTTTTTTTTTGTTGATCTATTTGTACAATGATTTTTTTTTTTTTCGATTCTTTTAAATTCGTGTCGTCTTTTTTTTTTCCTTGTAATTGTTGTCATCAGATCTACCTATAGAGATTATAATAACAGATAATGGAAGACAGCTCTGATAAACAGCCTATTGTGGTCGATGATAAGGAAAAGGTCGTTGAAGATGAATCTCATATGAGTAGTCCTGATACTACTATAGACAACAACAACAAAGATGAATCACCTGAACCTCAAGATACGATTGATTCACAAATACAAGAGAACGAACGACCAAAGCCAAAGAAAAGACTTACATTACAGGAAAGATTGGCTCAAGCAGCAAAGGGTAAAAAGAAACAAGGATCAGAGACATCAGTTTCTCCGGTTTTGTCCCGAACAACCAGTATTGAAGAGGTCAAACCTAGTGCTATCATGCAACAGGAGCTTGATCGATTGAAGCTAGAAAATGCTACTCTAACAGAGAAGTTAAAAAACAGATCCAATTTTGATAAGGAGAAGAACGATTTGTTAGCTAAAATAGCTACCAAAGATGAAACCATTCAACAACTTCTTAAAGAAGGTGAAGCCTTATCATTGAGAGAACTCAAACTCAATGAAACAATCAAGAAACTCAAGTCAGCAAATCAAGATTTGGAATCAAATCTTCAGGATTATAGCATTAAAAGTGAGGAATCAACGTTGAAATTAGAGGAGTTTAATGATTTTTTAAAGAGTCATAAATTCAAAACCACCGAACAGCTTATGCGCAAGTATCAAGAGTTGAATAACGAATTATCAAAAGCAAAATCTGAATTGGGAGATGCTGGAGATTGGGAAAAGAGATATAATGAATTATTAAAGAACTATGAAGAAGAGACCGATACAAGAAAGAATGCATTAAAAGAAGCCAATGATCTCAAAATCGAGTTGAACATGCTTAAAAGACAGCACAATTTAGAGTTAGAAGGAAGAAATGCTTCAATTAAGGATTTGAAAATGGAGATGTCCAATTCTAAGCAAAGGTACACACAAGAAATATCGCGTCTTGAAGAGAAGATTGAAAATTTAAGATTAGAGAATGAATCCAATGAAGCCATGTCTGATTCAACTAGAGATGAAGGAAAAATTGATTTCAATGAATTCAACAAATTATCTGAAACACATCATAACCTTCAAAAACAGTATCTATCTGCTCAAGAAAACTGGAAAACCATTGAGTCAAGCTTGCTACTTAAGATTGATAATTTGTCGTCTTCTACTGACTCATTGAAAAAATCGAAAAACAAATTATCACAAGATTTGGCAAGATTAAATAATTCATTACAAGTACAATCTGTAGAGCTAAAGAATGCTCTCGCTGAAATCGATTCATTGAAGGAAGAGAAAAACCAACTTCAACTTGCGGTTGACTTGAAAGATAACGACAACGTTGAGTTGAATGAGAAGTTGGAAAAAATTCAGTCTGTATACAACCAAGAAAGAGCAAACTTGAATGCCAAAATTCAAAACTTGACTGAAAAATTAAAGGAAGAAAAGAAACCAGAAAGATTGAATCTTAATCGAGACTATTCTGTTAGTTCCGGGTTGAGTTGGGATAACGATATAAGACTTGGAGAATCATCCACTACCCCGGCTATCAATAGAGATTTCTCCACTTTCCTTGATAGAAACATCTCCCAAAATTCATTTACTGAGATTGGTGATGATAGTTATGATCGTGAACAGTATTCTTTCCATAGTCAAATAGGCGGTGGGAGTATCGGCGGTGCAAATATCCCAACTTCGTCACATAGCAATAACATCCAACTAGTCAATAAAATGAGTTCGAACATTCGAAGGCTAGAAATTGAGTTGAATACATTAAAAGAAGAATACAACAAAGTTTCCGAAGCTAAAGAGGAAGTGGAACAGGAATTATTAGAAAGTATCAAATTAAACGATGAAGTAAAAGGATTACAAGAAGAGATCAAACATTTGCAACAAGTTATCAACAGTAATGAAAACAAAGAACAAACAATGTTAGAACTTATTGGAGAAAAATCTGAACAGGTTGAAGAATTAAAAGCAGATATAGTTGACTTGAAAGAATTATTGAAACTTCAAGTGCAACAATTGGTAGAGCAAAGTCGTGTATAGTGTTATTTTCTTTTTTTTTTTTTGCTCTCTCTCTTCATAGAAATATCTAATGTGCATCTGAATCTCATCGTGAAAAAAAAAAAAAATCATATAAAAAAATTATCCATAAACGTTAGTAATAACAATCACTCTCCATACCCATTCTTCTGTCATCATGAAATACTTAGTGAATGGAACTAAAATTGCCACCCTAATAATTAGAAATGGTAAAGATGAACTTAGAGTTTATAATATAGACAAAAATGGTGGTACAGAAGTTGTGGCATCAATTATTTTAGATGGAATAATAGATTTCATTTGGGCATCACAAACCAGTAGAAAGAAGAGAACTTCTAATGGAAGTAATAAAGAAAGTAAAGATAGTGATATCTTAGTGGTTTTATTAAAGAATAATGATTTTGTTATTATTTCCCAAGAGTCTGAAATTAATAGATTTAACATTGGTGAAGAAATAAAAAAACTTGTGCATTTTGATGAATACTTATGGGCAACAAGTACTAATGATAAAATATTGAAAATATCACTCACTGGACAAGTAAAAGAACAAGTTCATGCACCTAGTTTTACCACCATAGATATCAATAAGAAAACAGTAGCATTGGGAAGCAGTGATTTAAAGATTGGGAAAATTTCTAGGGGGAAATTTGTAAGTCAAAGTGAAATTACCCTTGATGAAAAGGTGACTAAAATCATACAAGGAGAGCACATGGTTGCGTTGACCAATGATAAGAATGCATATTTGATTCAAGATCCAATCCAGAAAATTGCTGGCGATATCAACCATATTCAATTTTTAAACTACCAAGGCAAGGACTACATACTAGCAATCAACAATTCCATATACTTTTACAATGGCGGAAAGCTTGAAAACACCATTGCAAGTGATAGATCATTGATGGGTGTTGTATGTGTGGAAAATTCACTTGTGGCATTTTGGGAAGGAACTAATGAACTTTTGTTCAAACTAATTAACTGGAACGATCAAGAAATTTCAATTCCTAATGGTTCTGCACAATTGAATGGGAGTGGCTCCAGAGCTCATATTGAAGTTCCTCATCATACTAAAGTTAAAGAAATAGATAGTGAAAGTTTATTAAAGTCATTAAACAAACAAAAGGACAGTGCTTCAATTATTGAACTTTGTTCCGCTGTTAATGATGCTGCTGTTGTCAAAGATGTTACCAAACAGATCGGATTGGAATTATTCCCAACTATCAATGAAGGTGTCATCAAGGATGCAACAAACGCCAATCTTGCCTTATGGCTTAAATGGATCTTGTTGTTTTACGGGGGTCATATTTCTACACAACAGGATACCGGATCTGTTAAAAATTTGAAGTCGCAACTTGAAAACGGGTCTAAACTCATTCCCCATTTAGTTTCCATCAAGGGAAAATTACAGCTTTTAAAATTACAAAATGAAATGAGAAAGAAAAGTCCAGTGGGAGAAGTGACCACGACAATTGAGGATGACAGTCTAATTTACGTAAACGGGGAAGCTGAATGATTGGTTGTACACTTGTATACTTGTCTATAATTTAGAGTATCTTTCAAAAAAATCTACACTAATTCTAGCGACAATTTCTGGCTGTTCTCTTTGTAAGAAATGACCAGCATTTGGGAGAATCTTAACTTCTGCCTTTGGATACTTTGCCAACTTGATTTTCTCTGCCTCGGCAATTCTCTTGGACATACAACCATCTTCTGCACCAACCATGATCAAAGTAGGAACTTTATTGAAATCAACCAACCATCTTGACTTGAAAAGTGAGTATGGGCGGAAAAGATGTCTATAGTAAGAAGTGACAGCATCAACAACACCATCTTTACTGAATGCTTCTCTAATTTCATCAATCTCGGCTTGTGTGAAATTATATGTTGGGGACCAGTATTTCCAAAGGTAACTGAGATATTCGTTGTTTTCTGTCAACTTAGGTCTGTAGACACTAGCGAGTTGCATGGTCAAAAAGTATGATGATAAGTAGATCTGCTCCGGAGCATACCACAACAAATCCCAGATATGAAAATTAGCAAGATATGGGATTGCCAACGTAACCATCGAAGTGATCAACTCAGGAAACATGTTTGCAGTTTTAAAACTAACAAGTGCACCCCAATCATGTCCAAGCAAATGAACAGGTTTTTTACTCTCGGGGTTAACTTCCAAAATCCAAGCTCTAACGTCTTCAGCGATGCGTGGCAACATGTATTCCTCTTCAGGACCAATACTTGATATTTCATATCCACGTAATTTAGGTGCCAAGAATAAGACCTTCTCACCAGTGAATGAATCTTCTAAAAATGGCCATGCTTTGTCAAAAGTACTATTGACATCAGGGAAACCATGGAGAAGAAACACAACACGATCCCATTTTCCGTCTCTGACATCTGATTCTGGAAGATTACTCTTGGTAGAAAATGATCTTCTACCATTGTGAAGTTGGAGTTCGTACTTTGACATTTAAGAAACAACTGGTGAACATAAAAACACAACAACAACAAAAAAAAAGAAGGGATAACAGGAGGGACGGGGTCAAGTAGCATTTATATTCAATTGCAAAACATTTTGCATGTGAGTATATCAAAATAAAAACTAAAAAGGGGAAAAAATTGTTGGAAAATTTCCTTATCTGCATGTGAGTGTGGGGGGAGGGTTAAAGTACAAACCGAAAATAAAAGAGAGATTAACCAATTGAATAGTTGGATGGATAATAGAGATCTTTCACGTGATTGGGAATTATTACAACAGTTTACAAAGGAAACTACAGAGAAGGTGTTGCGATAAAAAAGCTTAGTAAAACAAACCATCAAAATGCAGTTTAAAATATATCATTCTCATATGGACAATTAATACTACTATGGCCATCACGTTCACATAACCCACACCAATCATTTTTTCCATCACTAGGATCACTTGGGTTTAGTGCTTTATAAATAGGCAATTCTTTTGGCACATCATCAGTAACATTTTGATTGAGACGAAGAGGAGGGGTTAAGCTTTGTGAGTCAGAGCCTCCATTAAGTTTACCATTTAAGACTTTCTTGCTATTCTCTTCATGAAGTTTGATGTTTTCTTCTTTGAGTCTCGAGTTCTCTAATTGAAGATCCTTGATGACAGCCTCTTTTTCATCCAACTTTTGTTGATAAATTGTTTCCAATTCATCCAAAGAAGTTTGCAACTCTTCAAGATCCTTTAATTGTGGACGGACAGCTAATTCATGTTTCAATCTATCTAGCTCCTTTTGGTGATCTCCAATTTCAACACCATTGACCTTGTCACTTAAAAAGCCTTCAATGTTTTGTTCAAGGTCCTTGATTTTATGATCAGCTGCTTGAAGCGATTCATGAGATTTTTTGATTTGTTCCTGTTGTAACATATTCTCTTGTTCTAGCTCTTGGATTCTATCCTCAAACGTTTGAATACCTTCTTGTTGAACTGCAACCAATTCATCCATAGCTGCTCTCCATTCTTCTCTCTGGCTGGCAAAATTATCCAATCTCTTCTCCTTTTCTCGTAATGATCGTTGCAATTCCGCTATTTCAGCTTCGTATTTTAGTGACATGTCTTCAGATTTAGCAACGTTTTCATTAATCATGCTTACCCTTGCATTCTGGTAGGATCTATTGTTAATCGGTGTCAATGGCAGCCTAGTAGAAAATCTATTGTTTGGTAAGCCTGGATTTACAGACTTTAATCTATCAAATGGAAGAAACAATCCACTTTTGGGAATCTCAACCTGGAAATAACTGATTCCATCAACAGACCCTGAATTTTTTCCTCTTGTTGTTGCCAAGGTGCCTAGAAGCTCAACCCCAGCAAAAGTACCATTTTTGCCCTGGATTGGACCAATATATCTAATTATACCAGCACCAGATGCTCCTGGAATAGCCACCTTGGTACCTATAATGTCACTCATGTCAAATGATATCTTGATGTGGTGGTAATTGGCTCAAAATAAAAGTGGTTTGTTTCAAGACCAAACACAAGAAAAAAAAAATACTGTAACAGAAAAATCAAAACAAAGAAAACAATCACAAACGATCAAGGGTCGTGTGTGCTGGCCGCGCGCCGTTTTGTAATGGTAAAATATTGTACTATAGTCTCTCCGCTACACATAAACTTATAAACACTCTAATACATAATTGTTTTAGTTTGTTTTAACTTCCTTCTTAACTTCAATTTAGAAGAATTTGATGATACAGTAATTTCTTTCTTTGGTTCAATTTCCAATTTATCCAACTGGGAAACTAAATTGTCAACTGCCTCAGTGCGATCCAAGATCTGTTCATTAATCTGGAAAACAATTCTTTCAATATTGTCAATAGTATGGGAATTCATGGAGTTTTTGGCCTTCAATGGCATTAGCATCGTTAACAATTTTTGCTCGTCACTTTTGATTTGAGCCAACTTTTTGCGTAATTGTGTTCTCATGCAATCGTCCTTCACATCTAATGGACGACTCTTGAGCACCGGTGTGTTTTCTACCTTGTTCTCGGCAATCAAAGCCAATTGACTGTAGAGCTTGTCAATCTTGGTCTTTTCAGTGTAACTCTGTTGAATGTTGGAGCCTAACTTGTTCAACTGGGATAATTGCAACTCCAACTCGTGCGTTCTTTCAACAAGCGGTACTCTTGTTTGTGCCAACTCAAGGCTATCAACCGGCACAAAGTTGTCTTGCTGTCCATCGATGTACGAGTTTAATAAATTTCCATTCTCAGCAGCAATTTGTAAATTACCTTCAGTGTTTGCAATAATCTTGATAGTCTCTTTAACAATTTCGTTTGAAGATGAATTGACAATTGGTTTTGTAAACCCGGCAAATGTCAAAAACTCAGCTGGCTTTGATTCAAGTTTTACTTCTTTGACCTTCTGGGTAACATCTTTTATCTCTTCGATTTCCTTTTTGGTAGATTGTGCTTGATCACTTAAGGATTCAAGCTCACTTTCATGAATAGTCACATCTTCAAATCGATTCAAATCTTCAATGGAATCTGATTGTTCTAACGATACATCTTCTGACTCCACATCCGACTCAAAGGCATTCTCGTCCGTTTCCACTTCTTCCTCATCTTCCACTTCTGACTTCACAAGCTCCTTGAATGGGGAATCATCAAGGGATGATTTGGCTCTCTCTGAAAATGGACTACCAGCAAGTACATTTGTAGCAGAAAACTCAACGGAGGTGTTTTCCTTCTTTGTTTCACGTGATGCTTCTTTTTCTGTTTTACGTTCTGTTGGTTCTTCCTTCATTCCAAACCCTCTGAACGGTGATTCTTCCTTCTTGGTAATTTCCTTTAATGGTGGCACTGTCGACTTGTTCAATTTTCCAAATGGCAAGTCAACAGCTTTACCAAATGGTGATTCTGTAGCTTTTCCAAATGGCGATTCTGTAGCTTTACCAAATGGTGATGCTTCTTTCTTTTGTGTATCACCAAATGGCGATTCTGTAGTTTTACCAAATGGTGATTCTGTAGTTTTACCAAATGGTGATTCTGTAGCTTTACCAAATGGCGATTCTGTAGTTTTACCAAATGGTGATTCTGTAGCTTTACCAAATGGTGATTCTGTAGCTTTACCAAATGGTGATTCTGTAGCTTTACCAAATGGTGATGCTTCTTTCTTTTGTGTATCACCAAATGGTGATTCTGCTTTTTCATTAGGGCCAAAGATTGAGTTCTTAGAGTTTGCAAACTTGGCAAATCCAGAAGACGCGGACATTGTCAGTTTCCCAAATCCACTTTGACCAAACCCAGATGGTGCAGCTGAGGACGTTTGTCCAAAACCTGAGCTTCCAAAACCTGAGCTTCCAAAACTAGTGCTACCAAAACCCGTATTTCCAAAAGCAGATGTTCCTCTTTGTTTCAGGCTATCACTTGATCCAAAACCAGTTGATCCAAAACCTGAGCTTCCAAATGCAGAAGTCTTTCCGAACAGAGTAGGTCCTTGTGAGGTTTGCGAGTCTGATTTAGCTATACTAGTATTGGCAGTTTTAGGAGTGCTGAATCCACCGAACGCACTTGCCGCTGTTGACCCAAATGGATTGTCAACTTTCTTCGGTTCTTCTTGTTTCACTTCAGCGGCCAAACTTTCACCAAGTGGTTGTTCCATTTCCTTTGGTATTGAATATTCCACTGCTTTTTGTAATGATAATGTGTCATTTAAAATACCCGCCTTGTGGAAGATCCACCATGATACTAAACTACCGGTATGAAGTAAAACATAGAGTCTTGGTAATTTTCCCGTCACGTCATCAACACCAGGACATGGCTCTACCACCTTCGATGAAAACTCGTGCAATGAAAGGGCAAAACCAACAGGTGAACAGTCATCACCAGTTTCTTCGTCCAATGGGAATTGAGCACGATTAATATCTTCAGACTGGCCATAAATTTGGAGGGTTTCCGTTTCCAATATCCCAATGTCTGTGGCCAATGAGGACGTGATCAATGAAAGATTTTCATTTTCATGCCAGTGTGATAAAGTAGCATGATAATTGGTCATGGATCTGGCAGTAGAACTAAATGCCGGTGCTATATCAATATCTATGGCGGTATACTTATCATCATGTTCTTCTAACAAATATGTTGTCACTTCATGGTCATCTAGTTCGGCATCAACTCTGTCATATGCAACAAATAAATACTTTTCACTGACAGCAAACATATCTGCAATGTAAAATCCAGACATACCCTCCAAGTCAATTTTTTTGTTCTTGATTTCTAACGGCCTATCCTTTATGGCATAAACATACAGTGATTTTGTCCAACAAAATGCAGACACATTAGTGGCCACTTTCTTAGAATCCAAATACAATTCATAAGATGAATCTAACGCCAATATTCCTGAAGATGAAGGAGCAATGTCAATATATCCAGATTGGAGTGTTTGAAAAGAATAGTCTTTGTTACGAAGTTGATCAACTGACAATTTCTTGATGTTGACGTCATCTAACACATATAAGTCATTCCCAACAAAGTGCAATTGAGTTATATTAAAGTCATCACCAATGGTAGTGCTATTTTCTAGATTATTAGGAAGTAAAACTTTCAATGACTTACCATTGGATGCCACAATCAAATCGTCATGAACGGCAAGCAACTTTAATGATTTACCACCAAGGCTCTCTAAATCCAATGGATCAAAAACAGAAACACCGTGTTCTTGTGTGTTCAATTTAAACCCCAAATCTTCCGATATAGTTTCTTCAACAGACATTGATGATGTAGACAAGGTGTAGCAGACTTATTTTTCTTCTTGTTTGATAAAGACGATGTTTTTACTTCAGATGATCAAACCGAGAGTTTGTAAACTGAAAGAAAAAAAAAATCTTGCAAATATCTGGTAGTGAGTACACGACCTTGTGTGATAGCATTTAAAATAGTCTTATGATAATAGAGACAAAATAGTACCTAATGAATATGGTCATAGTATAATGTGATGTTTGAAAATAGTTTATTTTCTTTTATTTTTGATTTTCTAAATTTTTTTTTTTTTTGGTGAGTCTTTGATGAATTTTTGTTGTAAAACTTGACTTTTAGGTTCGTTTAAATATATGATATTTCTAATTCACAAAGATTTACAATATGAAGTATAGAAACCAATCAAGTGACTTCATTCATTACAATTTCATGGACCAAACAAATCAATAGTTATTGAATATTAATGCCATATATAATAAACGTTCTTAAATCACCCCCATTTTTATTTTCTTGTGATTTGACAATTATAATACCTACTGGTATTGGGGGATTTGTGTTTTGTCCGGGGGGATGGCAGGTCAAATCTTGTAAATTGTGAACAAAGCAAAAAATTTTTGTACACAGATACAAATTTCCGTTAACTAATGGTTAGTAATTCCACTTAGTTTTTCCAGGAATCCTGCCTCATGAAGGATAGCATGCATGAATTGAGTTTTTCCGAAGGGGAATATTATGCCGAGCGGCTTAACTAAGTGGGGGAGGGCTTACCCCATTGGGGGCGAGAAACAGAAAAATAAGAGAGAAGGTCAGCCAACAAATAAAAAAGAAAAAGAAAATAAAAGTATGAACGGCATATTTACAAAAACGCAGACAAAATTTCCGAATAAATTTCCGACTAAAAATCATGGAATAATTTTTACTTGACTATATTTCTCTACTTGCTTTTTTTTTGTTTCTCCTATTATAAATACATCAATTTACTCCTAGTCATCTTTTTCAAGACAAGAAAAAGCACAACCTGAGTTTTTTTTTTTATATCTTTCAGTATACTTAGGAGTTTACTTTTATTTTGTCAAGTTATAGAATTTAATATCCGTTCAATCTTTGAACAATAGAATACAAGAGACGAAAGGAAAAAAAAAGAAAAATCTAACAGAAAGATAGAAAAAAAAAAACATACAAAAATTCAGTTCATATCCAATCGAAGGAGAAAAAAAAAATCCAAGAAAGCATTTTAAGTACTCCTCAACTGTTATTAGTACCCACAATTATCTGGACAAAGTTTTTAATCAAACCAACCCTTTGCCATGTTTGGATCACCATTCACTAATGGCTCTGCCCAGAAGAACTCGGCACCAACGTATTTTAAAGATAATGCGAGAAATGCCATCTACAAGCAATTACCAGTTATAACGTCAAATTCAGCTCAATCTATACGTTCAGCGCCGCTGCAGTTTCTCCAGAACCGACGTCAACTGCTGCTGCATAGGTCCATGTCATCATCGTCGTCCATATTTTCGTCTATTACTGGTGGTAAACGTTCAGTTCGGTCGGCTCCGTCCATTTACTCCACATCAACAGCCACTATTCCAGAGGACCTGGAACCGGTATCCACCACTGTTGAACAATTGGTCAATGATATAGTATTACATGAAAATCACTTCAAGACCGTTTCCATGCAGAATAATATGAACAATCCAAATATTCTCAACGGCAGCGTTGACGTAGAAGAGATGTACAAAATATCGCTTGGATCCGACTTGCAATATCAGAATGTACCTGAATCATTAATAGATTGGAACTTAAATGTTACTAGATGCAAATTAATATTGACTCAATTACCACAACTAACATCAACCGATACCCCATATAACCAGAACGCATTACCACAATTGATTGGTGATTTAGCAACTGTTTGCCACATTATTCTCATTCAACCTCATATTTCGGACAAGGAGCTTATATATACATTGTTTTCTTCAAATCTATATCAAGAACACAACTTGGATGCAAGTTTCAAGAAATCAGTTGCCGAAATCTCAGTTAAACAAAGTCGGCTTTTACAAATAAATAGTGATGCAGGTTCATCATCTTCAATCAGCCCCGACCATTCATTCTTAAAGTTCAAGTTCAAGGAGATTGCAATTCGAAACTATCTAATCAACCTTGCTGCTGCTGCAACAACAGCTCATGAGTATAAAATGAAAGTGGAAGAGTACAAATCTTCCTTAAAAGCCGAACAGTCTGGTAAAAAAGTCAAGATATCCAAAGAGGACAAGAAAATACTCTGGGAACAAGTTCGTCTGGATGTTTTCAAACGTGCTGGTTTATAAGGGGGATACAAGTAAAGTTTTTTTTTTTTTTTAAAAAAAGAGAGAGTAAATAAGTCAAATACAGATGTGTATATATATATATGTATGTATAAGTTGTACAATCTAGTACTTTTTTCTAGCATTCTTGACCTTTTTATAGTGTCCTTTTCTACCACTAGTCTTTGTTTCTTGAATTTCGTGATACTTTCTTTTAAAATATTTTTTAGTATTATCGTCATTAAGTAACTCTTCCACCATTGTTTTACCTCTTTCTTTCTTCTTTAATCTTGCAGAATAGAATTCAGTATTACCTTCAATAATTGTTCCCATTTGAAAATACTTTGGGATTTCCCACTTATCTTTCTTATAGTGTCTTTTTGGATCCAAAGCACTTCTTTGTTTAATAATTTGTAAATCTCTCTTGATTTCGGGTGTCATTTCCGGCTGCTTCATGTTGAACCATCTTGCATCCGTGGTTTCCGTTTGCTTTTTTGGTACAACTATAGGATCGTATATCTTTATGGATTCTTTCTTTGACTTCAGCACCAAATTTTCTTTTATTTTAGGCAAGTTTCTAATGGATTTTTCAATGGATCTATAATCTTCAATTGGAATGGATGTCTGGGTTTCTTTTTCAAGTTCAGCAAACAAGTCATCTAGAGTCGTGCTATCTTCTTGACTGTGGTATCTCTCACTAAAAGACTCAGTTTCTGAGCTTTCAGGTATGGTATGTATATCGTTTGGCATAGGTTAATATTAAAGCGATGAGGCAATGACCAAAAAGAAAAAGGGGAGAAGACTTAGTACAATTTTTTTTTTTCGGTGATATATATTTTTTCTTTTACTTTGTGAAAAAATACTGTACAAATATACTATAAAATACAAAAATTGGAAATGATACTGTGATATATATATATATATATATATAATGTAATTTTTTTTTTATTCCTACTTCTTCTTCTCTAAATACCGTCAGAGAATCCACTGACAAGTGATTTGCTGAATCCACCTTCTTTGACAGCCAATTCATAGTAACCGTAAATGGTAGTGACAGCCAACAAAATAGAAGTACCAGAACCCAAAGTACCCATCAAATCACAAACAACAGATAAAGCACCAATGGTGGCACCACCAAAGGCAGCAGCAACTGGGATGATTTTCTTCAATTCCTTGTAGGCAGAAGTGTCTCTGTGACCAGCAATAACCAAACCTTGTTCCTTGAATTGTTTGGCAACGTCTCTTGGAGAAGTACCACTGATTTCAATCCAGGTGGTGGAGAAAACAGCACAGGAGCCCAAGACAAAGGCAATGTAAATGGTGGTCTTGATTGGGTCCAACAAAGCTTCAGTAAAGCTGAATGGTGGTTGAATGTAGTAAGCTAAACCACCGTTGGCGTACAATTGGGAAGAACCTGGTCTGGCGTCCCAAGTACCCAATAATTTGATAAACAAGTTGTTTGGCCATCTCATGAATAATAATTGAGAAATAATGAAAATGTTGGAGGACAAGGCGCTTTGCAACATAATTGGAATGTTTGAAGTGTAGAACAATCTAATTGGGTACATACCATATGGTCCTCGTTGTCTGGTGGATTTCATTGGCAATTCAATTCTGAAACCTTGCAAGTAGACAACAGTGAAGAAAACAACCAAGGTGGCCAACAATTGGAACATGTTTGGCAAGTTTGGTCTGTAGAAAGCTTCAATCAAAGCTCTCTTTTTGTCCTTTCTAGAACCCAACAAGTGGAACATAGCAACAACAGCACCATCAAATTCAGTTCCTTTAGCGGAAGAAGAAGTGGTTGGTGCAAAAGCTTTCCAGAAGACTTGTTCACAAGTGTTGGTGGCAGTGAATAAGGAAACACCACTACCTAAACCATAACCCTTTTGTAACAATTCATCTAACAAAATAACAATGGTACTGGCAAAGACCAATTGCAAGATCAACAACAAACAAACACCAAAACCCAAGTCACTTGGTCTACCGTACATACCAGTCAAGACATAGACGGTGGCTTGACCAACAGCCAACAACATGGCCAACAATTTTTGAGCAGTTTGGAAAGTTTCTCTATCATTCTTGTTTTGCATATCAACATGGATAATCTTGGTACCTTGTAACAATTGGAACAACATACCGGAGGAAATAATTGGAGAAATACCCAATTCCATTAAGGTACCTCTATTGGAAGCCAACATCATTCTCAACCAGAATAATGGATCACTGGAATCACTAGAAACAATACCATATAATGGGATTTCGGACATAACCAAGAAAATCAACAAAGTAATGATCGTCCACATCACACGTTGTTGGAACTGAACTTTACGTTCTGGAGCAATGACTTCTGGTAAGAAGGGACTGAAAGGTTTCACTAAATCTAATACACGGAATCCACTCATAGTAGTTAAACTCTAGTTGGTGATTGATTTAACAAGAAGAAAAAGAATATATGGAGGTTGGAAGAAATAAATAGTGAGCAAAGAAAAAAAAAAAAAGAACAAAAAAACTGGTGTTTTACAATTAACAGGACAACTAAGTGAAAAATTATTTCACAACCGAACACGTCAATAGTGCGAAAGAGACAACGAGTTAAAAAGAGAAAAAAAAAAAAAAAATATTGAAAAAAAATTTAGATCTAATTTGTTGACTTCTGAAAAGGGAAGTATATGAAACAATGTGCGCGGATAAATTGCTGGGATTAGTACAGCCGTTTGTTCATAGCGAGAATAAATAAGTATTGACACTTTGAAGAGTACTTCTACTTGGGTTGGCTCTACATACGTGTGAGACTTTACTCAAATGCTGTTTGATCAAAGTTTTGGTGATTTTTGGTGGTTCTGTAGTTCTCTTCCAATCCAAGTCGAAATTCAAACATAACAAAATGATAGCAATCCCCACACTCATATCGCGACCAGAATCACATAGAATAGTACAAGGAACTGTTAATGGTAATTGCGGAAGGATGGATCTGAGAATATTGGCACCCTTTTTGTTATTGGATATTCTATGGTGCACGACCGACTTGGTTTCTGGAATATCAACAACCGAGTACTGTTCATGAAAGACAATGGTCGTGGCGTCTGGATTGAGTAGACTATACGGTATGTCACTTTCAATTTTCCCAACTGTTATACCAGTCTCTCCTAGTGAGTGTGCATCCAAGGACCCCAGGGACTGTTTGTAACCATTGATAATCTCTTCGAGTTCAGAATCTCCTATAGTGATATATCCGTCATGAGTGATTTTATCACACACATCCCAAAATACATCAGCTCTTAAGTGGCTGGGGGCCCAGAGTTCATGGTCGTCTGCTGAGCCTTGAACATAGTCAAAGGATATTGTCGAGTTGACATTGACTTGTTTGTGTACATCAACCTTTCTGCTCGCAGAGACACAACAGATATTGTAGACCGAATCATCTATGGATTGCTCCCCACATGATGGGTAATACCAGGTTGGAACCAACGGTTTCTGCAACCTTTCACACCCATCAAGCAACCCCATGCGTTTGACC
Source organism: Candida tropicalis MYA-3404 (assembly GCF_000006335.3). Taxonomy (NCBI): domain Eukaryota; kingdom Fungi; phylum Ascomycota; class Pichiomycetes; order Serinales; family Debaryomycetaceae; genus Candida; species Candida tropicalis. The sequence continues at coordinate 9,112 of NW_003020061.1, read as the reverse complement.
TCCGCCACGAAGGAGGGAATGAGTTTGTTGATTGAGTTGTGTTCGCTTTCAGATACCATCGACAATGGAGTCTTCAACCAGTCCCCTTCTCGGTAGAGCACCGAGTTGACAACGGCACACCATATGGGGATGGTTTTCAGTAACGCATCAGGCATTAGTTTTCCTCTTCGTGTTGAATCCACAACTGTGACCCCACCTGACGATTCAATAAGTGGGAGCAAGTGCAAGTTGAGTCGACGCAAGGAAAATGTCCACACATTTGTATGCCCATCAGTTGACTTGAAATAACATGTATCTTGTCTCTCTTTCGGAGGCACATACCATGTGCCGCATCGTTCGTTCGCAACTAGTGGGTACTCAATTGCGTGATGCACAGCTTTGACAAATTGGTAGTCATGGAGAATCGACTGGAGTCGGTTTTTCAACGACAACAGTGACTTCTTCAAGTCCTTGTTGATCTCATTGATATCGTTGTTGACATTGAAAATTGGTTGTGTGAAGGTCATCAAAGAGGTGAACAGAGGTGTAAATAAGTTTTTTTTTTTTTTTTTCCTTCTTTCTCTTTGTCCTGTATTGATCTATATATCATCTACCTAATCTCTTTTTCTTCAAAGCTTGCAACCTCTTTTCTCGCTCCATTTCTTTACGATCTTCCATTTCAGCGTCCAATCTGGATTGAAACTCTTCGTCAAAAATCTCAGCTCCCGTTGCCTCCATGTCGTCCGAGTCGTAGTCATCTGCATAATACGACCGTTTCTTTCCTCTATTGAACATGGCCCAGATCTCACTTCTATGATTATCGTTATAGTCATCCTCCTCCTCCTCGTCGTCTTCAACAAACGAATCCAAATCATCGTCATCGTCGTAATCATCTCTCTCGTGCACAGACTTGGCCATTTTCTTCTGTTCTAATCTCTCTTTGATCTTGTTTGACGGTTGTCGTGTAGGTAATGGTGTTCTGACCACTAGCTTCGGAGGACGTGGTGCTGGAACTGAAGTTTGTTTCTTCACTGGTTTCACTGATGTCCCTGTTGGTTTATGCGGAGTAGGTTTGGGTGGCACTGGCGAAGCACTCTTTCGTTGTTGCTCAGCTTCTGGGGACTTGCTCTTGTTCAAAAGATTTATAGAAAGTTTCTCCGTATTGATAGCCGACGCCTTTTTCATCAACTCAGCATAATTCAATTGTTTCTTTGGTGCTGGACGTGGAGGTAGTGCTTGTGATGCTGCTGCTCTATTCTGCTGGGACGTGACTTGTTGTTTCTGGCGGGGAGCACTTCTACCTGTAGTACTTTTGTTTGCAGTTGACTTCTTCTGGACCGGCTTCAACCCCTTTCTTTCTCTTTCTGCACGTTCTTTCTCTTCTCTTTCCAATCGTCGTTTCTCTTTCAATCTGGCCACCACTGGATCTATGGGACGATTAGGTGTTGGTCTTCGATGCTCGGTTTTCGTGGCAGAAGGTTTTCCATTATTAGTAGAGGGAGTTACCGGTTTGGCCAGTTCAACTTTTCCCTTTTTCTCGATTCTCAGTAGGATAGATGATAACCCCATGTCTGATTAATTAGGTTATGGACCTCTCATGAGTTGTCACATAAAAGTGAAGTTAAACAAAGTGAACAGCGAAAGGAAAAAAAAAAAAGAAAAAAGAAAAAGTCAACTACATTGATCTGGTGCACGATTTTCTGGTCACGTGGAGGCATAAGCCGGTTTTTAAATTCCGACTACTTCGAACAACCCTGAACATTGGATGCCTTTATTTTTGTTCAACCTAAAAACAACTCTCATGTAAAGCAAGTCCAAAAAACAAAAAAAAAAAATGTGACCATAGAGTTATCTCGGGTTTTAGAGTCTGCCCAAAGACGCAAAAATCTTACTGTAAAATGTTGCCATAGATAGTGGATAAAACAAAACCAACCTGTCACAACAGCCCGTATTAACTACTAATCCGATTTTCCATTAAATCACAAGGGAGAAAATACAACTTCGGATTAATAAGATTTTTGTATTTTCCCATTTGTAACCATTACTATTGAACTACTTACTGGTTGTGAAACTTTGATTTTATATGTAAATTTTTAGTAAGAGGAAAAAGTCAAAATAAAAAAAGAGCACGAGGAAAAAAAAATCATTATGTCACTTGCAGAACAGTACCCCGGGGTTGTTTTTTTTTTTTACTTCCCCCTTCTATCCATTCTCGGGAAATACAGGAAATAGGAAAAATACACATTACGCCGTTGGACTATAAAAAGTATGGGGTACCAATGCAATTTTTTTTTATTTCAGTTGAACACTTTTTTTTTTTCTATCTTTCTTTTTCTTTTTATCATTATTGTTTATTTTATCCTTCCTTCTTAATTATATATTCCACGATGTCTGAAGCTAATGACACAATTGCCAAACAAATGAATGTCGATACTGACATTATCACATTAACACGTTTCATTTTACAAGAACAACAAAACGTTGCTCCAACCGCTACTGGTGAATTGTCATTATTGTTGAATGCCCTTCAATTTGCTTTTAAATTCATTGCGCATAACATCAGAAGAGCCGAATTGGTTAATCTTATTGGTGTTTCTGGGTCAGCTAATTCTACCGGTGACGTTCAAAAGAAATTGGATGTCATTGGTGACGAAATTTTCATCAATGCCATGAGATCTTCCAACAATGTCAAGGTCTTGGTTTCAGAAGAACAAGAAGATCTTATTATTTTCCCAGGTGGTGGTACTTATGCTGTTTGTACTGATCCAATCGATGGTTCTTCCAATATTGATGCTGGTGTCTCTGTTGGTACAATTTTCGGTGTCTACAAATTACAAGATGGTTCTTCTGGATCTATTGCTGATGTCTTGAGACCAGGTAAAGAATTGGTTGCTGCTGGTTATACCATGTATGGTGCTTCTGCACACTTGGCATTGACTACTGGACACGGTGTCAACATGTTCACTTTGGATACTCAATTGGGAGAATTCATCCTTACTCATCCAAATGTTAGAATTCCAAACACCAGAAAGATCTACTCTCTTAACGAAGGTTATGCTAAGAAGTTCAACAAACAAGTCAGAGCCTACTTGGACCACCTTAAAGATGACGGTTATTCTGCTAGATACATTGGGTCCATGGTTGCTGATATCCACCGTACTTTATTATATGGAGGTATTTTCCTTTATCCAACACTTAAATTAAGATTACTTTATGAAAGTAACCCAATGAGTTTCCTTGTTGAACAAGCTGGTGGTCTTGGTGTTACTATTGAAGGTGACAGAATCTTAGATATTGTTCCAAAATCCATTCACGAAAAGAGTTCTATTGTTATTGGCTCCAAAGGTGAAGTTGAAAAGTTTTTAGAATTTCTTAAATAGTTGATACAAGATCACACGAAAAATATATATGATTATTTATGTCCCATAAATGTTTATGAGACACACAGTGGGGGAGAACACAAAAACCCTTCTCCTTTTATCCGGTGAATGGCCACCACATTGACAGAGAGCAACAAGCAAAAAAAAAAAAAAAAAGAAAAAATAAAACGGAAAGTTTGTGATGATGAATATCATCCACCAACTATCAGATCTACTAGAAGTACTAGATCTGTAGCCATGCACAAACATCTTCACCATGTATCTCATAGTATAAAAAAATATTTATCGCAACATATTGCCTTAGATAATCTAAAGAAACTAGCATTTTTATTCTCCCTTCTTTCGTGTCTTGTGGCTGGATCTATTTTGTTATTCACATTATACACAGCGTCATTCCATGATTTACTAGGATTGTCATATCTTCAAATAAATTCTATAGCGTCGTTATCGGCCCTTGGAATGTACTTTTGCTTGCCAGTTTTGGGGTACCTTGCAGATTCATATGGCCCAGCATTATTGTCATTATTCCTGATTTGGTTCTTTTGTCCGAGTTATTTTGTCAATAGTTACTTGGTGAGTTTGAAAGTAACTTCGATCTACGGGTATTGTATCACATTTTGTTTTATTGGATTAGCAACATCATCGTTATATTTCTCCAGCTTGATTACATGTGCTAGAATCTATCCTGATCATAAAGGGTTGGCCATTTCATTACCAATCACATGTTATGGTTTGTCGGCATTAATTGGAGCCCAGCTTTTGAAATTGGACTGTTTCCACCAAGGTGGGTATTTGAATCTTAAGGTTGTGTTTCTGGTTTTTGGCTGGCTTTATTTGATTGTGGGGATACTTAGTTTTATTTCAAGTTCAATTGTCATTGTGGAACTGGAGTTGTTGTTCAACATAGCTGCTCCGGAAGATGACGTTGATTCTACTGATGAAGAATCGCCATTACTTGAACTCACCCCAACAAGATCTTTAGAACCACCAAACCATCACCAGAGATTTATAAGATTTTTGAAGGATCCATCGGCGTGGATTTTATTAGTATCGTTGATCTTGAATATTGGTCCGATGGAAAGTTACCAGAATAATCTCAGTTCCATATTGAAACATAGCAATCACGCAGATTTATCGAACCAAGTCAGTCTTATGGCGGCATCATCAACCGTGGCTAGGCTTGTATTGGGTGTGTTGTCGGATTATTTGTCTAAATACATCTGTCGTGTGTGGTTGTTGTTGTTTATTGTTGTCGTTGGTCTTATGGGCCAATTGACTGAAACATCGGCCATATTAAACGGGGCTGCTTATGGGGGTATGTTTACACTTTATCCTACCATCGTTGCATCTATTTGGGGGATTGATATCATGGGCTCAACCTGGGGTTCATTTATGGTTGCTCCAGCAACAGGATCGGTGTTGTTTTCCATGTTGTATGGTAAAAACGCCGACTCTTGTTCTACATGCTTACAGCGATACTTTTACTTGACCGCAAGTTCATTAGGCGTCAGTTGTATATTAGTACTTATAGCATGGAGATTATGGTTTAAACGTGGCTTCAAGAAGTTTTAAAAAAGTCCCAAAAATCCAAGTCTAACCCAAAGTTTACAACCTTGATTCGATCTATCCAGGTGTTGGATACCATTTCTTCCAGTTGTATAGCATCCATAGCATTCCAGAAATTCTGACATTGAAGCTCATCTAAAAGATCCATTTCAGTCTCCCCTAACGACTTGGCGGCCTGTATTTCTCTTGTTTTAATGTATTTTTTGAGAAAACCGTTGATTTCTTTCACCGGGAGAGGGTATGAAGCTTTCTGAACAAGATCTGGAACACTTGTTAATACTGCACCGGCTCGTTCTTTAACCTTCTCTGCATTGCTGTACACATTCCTTACCTGCCATGCAAACTTTTGCAGAAGCGAAAGTGTGCCCAATTCTCTGATCTTTGCATAGGTGATATTTTTCAAATAAGATGTGCACTCGTGCAAGTCCTGGGCCATAACGCCATTTTGACTGCTGGTAATACATTCAATTCTAGTTCTTAGACAAAGAGATACCATTAGCACAAAATGGACATAGATGGTGTAGAAATGGCTCAACATGGGACAATTGTTTCGAAACTCGGCCAATTCAACAAATAAAATTTCCAATGCTCGAAGGAGGTACTTGTCCTGTAGAGGGTTCTGTTTGTACAAGTAGATAGTGTAGTACATATATGCCAAGAATAGTTTGACCAGGAAAATCAACACCCTTTGGAAGGCGCTTTCATACTCAAGGTTTCTATATTCAATGGTAAGTTTCTGCAATATCTTGTCGGCTTTCTCTAGTAGACCAATAACCAACGAAATGGGTGTATCATGTTTTACTTGCAACTCAATGGATACTATTTGTTGCAAAGTGGACAACAACTCTTCGCTCTCCCAAAATGTCTGATTAATTTTCTTTTCCATTTCCGAGGTGTATGTTACGCTTGTATCGGGGAGTTGTGTATCATAAATTTCTGGATTTGTGGCCAAAGTTGTTTGGAAAGTCATTGAATCAATGATATCAAACCTGACCAAGACATGCCAGATTCTTCGCTTCAAATTCTGGGACCTGGGGTTGGTATCACGGGAATACTTTGGGTCGCGGTGAAGACCAAGCGAGTAGCAGCTGTGCACGAGAGAACCAACGGTCATTTGTGTTACCCAACTTTGGGTGTGCATTTCCGGTGACACAATGATGTAGAAGCGCAACATGATCTCTGCTTGAAGTGCTGGTAATGATGGGGACTTGTAGATATTGAACTCCTTCATTATTGTTTCTGCTGCTCGGAATGCATCAAAGGATACGGCGTAAGTAGTTGCATTTGGTACTTGCAAGTAAGTAAGTCGGAGGATCAATAAAAACAACGCCAATATGGGCAAAGATTCAGCTGACGGGACATTGGGGAAGGAATTAATGTACTGACCTTCTATCACTGGACCCAAAATAATGTCTAGTGAGCTGCGAAACTCTTGTTCGTCGACAATAGGTATCACTGGGTAGATATACTTGAAGAATGCGTCCAATAGCTTGGCATTTACCCAAGCTGGAGGAATCAACGAAAAGAAAGAGGCCAATGGATCTGAAAAGTCACCTGAAAACACAAACAACGGGTTTTTGCACACTACTTGTTTTAACTGTTCGATTGTGCAGCCCTCTTCCAAACCGGGGATATACCCTTCACCTCGAATATACTTGGCTTTCTGGGTCAATTGTTGACGCTGCTCGGAGGAAAGACTCAGAAGTAGTTGTGAAGTTTCAAAGTTCTCTTTTTTAAGACCCAAATCATTGAAGGCAACTCTCCATAACAACACCGCCCCCGGATCTCTTGCCATGAGTAGAATATACGGAAACACACGGTACCCAATCAGCAATGGCTCTCCTGTATCAAATGATCTGCTGAAGTTGATGGCATCGACTTTTGGCAGTTCCAATTTCCCTTCCAACTTGGATATTCTTTGCTTGATGGCCAAAATTTGATTAGCCGTTTGCTTATCTGACTTTTTCATGTTGATTTGCAATTCTCTTTCTTTGGATATGGTGTATACACATGGTTGGTTTAAATTTTTGCATGAAGCACATGGGCTCTCCCTGTTGCATCGTATTTTGCGTCTTCGACACCTATCACAACTGAATATAACTCTATTTCGTTTCAGCATTTCTTATACGGAGTTAGCAACAAGGTGTGGAAAAAGGAAAAAGGAAAAAGGATAAACGAGAAATATTTTTTTTTTTTTTTGTTGTTGTTGTTTCCCGTTGTTGAACAGTGGGGGGGGGGGGGGGAGGATCGATTCCGCGAAAAAAGCTCGATGATAACTTATATCCTTGAAGTGATTACTTTGATAAACTCATCTAATTCAGTTTGTAATTGGCTTGCTTCTTCAACTTTAGACTCTAATGGTGATTCGAAGGCTGGTGATAATGAGCCATGTAAGGTTTGTAACATTTTTTGTTTTTCCTTGTTGTTAGCTTCAAGCTGGGCAATTAAGAATGAAAGGTCGATGGTTGTAGGTGGCTTGGGCGATGTGTACTTTTTGATTAGTTCTTGTAGAATCACAGATGTAGTTGCAGTATTGATTGTATCGTTTTTATCGTGATTATATGGGATTCTTCCATATGTGTCATACAACGCAATTATTTGTTTATCAATTGAATCGGAATCATGTAGTGTGGGCAAGACCCGATCACAGTCCCTGGTGAATTGTTCAACACGGCTGATATCTTTCTTTAACTGGTTTGAGTAAGCATTAGTAGGAGTTTCTTGTTGAATGATATCTTGTAATCTGTTACGTAATGACATGTTTGATTGGTGGAACTGAAAAGAGAGACAAAACAAAAAAAAAAAAAAAAAAAGAAAAAAATTTTTTAGCTTTCCAATCTGTATTAATCGTTTTCAACAGCAGTAACCATGTCTACTATATCCACCAGTGCTATTCAAAACCTCGATGAGGTTTCCAGAAAGGAAATCATGCAATTTGTTGAAGCTGAACAATCCAAATCCAAGGTTCAACTGTCTATTCATAATTTCACTGATATGTGTTTCAAAAAGTGCAACAAGGATAAACCAATCACCAGTGGTAGTTTAGATGGTCAAGAAGAAGCTTGTCTTAGAAACTGTTTGAACAGATTTTTGGATACAAATATTAAAGTTGTTGAAGCATTACAAGGTCGTTGATTACACGTTTATATATGTACATAGTTCTATAATTTCAGCGTCATTGTTTACTAGTTTCTTTAATGAGGTTACATTCTGTTCGATTTGTCTCTTGATAACATCGTCTTCTCGCCGCAGGAGGAGTGTCCATGCACCGATAAAGTCGTAAGCATAGGTGGCGATGAATGGGTGGTTGAGATCAATGATTTGTTTTTGTATTTTAAGCAGCAGAATGATATCACCAGTGGTTGTATCCAACCCAACTAGTAGTTGGTTTAAGGTGAAAAATATCTTTGACGTGCTGATAAAGATATCTGTCGACACACGTGAGATGAATATAGACAATTGTTCAAGTAGGAATGGTCGAATTGGGGAGTTGATGGTGGATAGGATTGTGGAGATGGTTTGTATACATTCAATTTTGGTTTCGTTTAACTTGTTGATCCAAGAATATGCTCGTTGAAGAAGAGATAAAGATTGATCTTCAGCAGTTATAGGAGGAACATGGACAAGACAAGCGGCAATGGATTTCTTTAACTGTGGAATTAGTGATTTGTTGAGGGTAGGTAAATGGGATAAAAGGTCCAAAGCTTGTATTTTGCTTGGTATACTTTGACCAAGTACATCAATGACAAGTAGGATAACGAGGATGGTGATTTCGTCGTCATGAGCATAATCAATTAAAAACCACGCTTGGGAAAGAGGTATTAGGTTTTCTTTTTCAATTGATATCATTCTGTTCAATCCATTCTTGGTGAGCTTTTTCAGTGTAGATTTGAATTCACGGATTAGATTGGGGATGTATTGTTGGTAGTTGATGGTATCCATGATGGATTTGACGAGCTGAGTGTTTTGCTGTGAACACCACGGGAGGTATGGGTCAGCATGGTAGGATAATGCACGGATTAGTTCAAATGAAGGTGATTCATTGAGGGAAGATAAAATAGAGGTATAGTACCCTGGTTCATGTGACGTATCGAGTAGTTGATCCATTATGGGAGAGAAAATGGAAAAAAAAAAATATAAAAACTGGAATGAAAAATATAAAAACTGGAATTTTTTTTTTGCTCATT